>NW_013651785.1:47500-50000 GCF_000499385.1 Eimeria necatrix | reverse complement strand
GCACGGCGTGCTGCTTAGAGACTGTGGGGTGCAGCAGCAAAACGTCAGCAACCCTGTTGTCCTTTCCAAAGAGAAACCAAGAGCGCCGGTGGATGTGCAGCACCTCTGCAGCAGCAGCAGCAGCAGCAGCAGCAGCAGCGCAGAAGCAGCAGCAGCAAGCAGGAACACGCAGCAGGTGCAGCGGGAAGCCGAACGCACGCAACAACAGCAGGAGAGAAGACAGACGCAGCAGCAGCAGAAGGCTAGGCAGCTGCTGCAGCGGCAGCTGCTGCAGCAGCAACAGAGAAAATACAGCAGCAGCAACAGACACGAAAGTGCAGCAGCAGCAGCAGCAGCACAGCTGCAGCAGCAGCAGCACTAGGTGCAGCGAAGACAGCGCGAGCGCAGCAGCAGCAACCAAACGAAGCGCAGCAAAGTGGAATCCAACATAATAAATAAATAAATAAATAAATAAATAAATAAATAAATAAATAAATTAATTAATTAATTAATTAATTAAAACAAATAAATAAATAAATAAATAAATAAATTACTTCCGGGCTCTTCGTCAGGAGAGGCGAGGCTTTTGCGGTGCTGCTTCTTGAATTGGTAAAGACGCCACTTCTTGTCCGGCAGGCTTTCGTCAGCAGGAGGCCCGTGCTGCAGCAGCAGCAGCAGCGGCAGCAGCAGCAGCAGCAGCGGCAGCAGCAGCAGGGGCAGCAGCAGGGGAGGCGCAGCGGAGAAGCAGCAGGAAGAGGCAGCAGAAGCACAGCAGCAGCAGCAGCAGCAGCAGCGGCACAGCAGATGCGAATTCACATGAGACGGCAGCAGCAGCACAGGAAGCACTGCAGCCAGAAGCAGCAGCAGCAGCAGCAGCAGCAACAGCAGCACAGCGTAATCCTGCTGCTGCTTCATGCACTGCTGCTGGAGATACCCTTGGGATTACAACAAGCAGCAGCAGCAGCAGCAGCAACAGCAGAACACGCAACACCAGCAGCAGCAACAGCAACACAAACTACAACAACAGCAACAGCAGCACCACCAGCTGCTCTATGCAGCAGCAGCAGCAGCAGCAGCAGCAGCAGCAGCAACAGCAGCAGCACCTTAAGGGGAACGCCGTTTCTTTCCATTTGTGTTGCTGCTGCTTCTCCAGCGTCTTCCGCAAGCAGCCCAGAAGGTTCAAAGGTCGGCTTCAGTGCTGCAGCAGCAGATGCAGCAGCAGCAGATGCAGCAGCAGCAGATGCAGCAGCAGCAGATGCAGCAGCAGCAGCAGGTGCGATGGCAACCACAACAGCAGCAGTCACCAGTGCAGCAAAGACGCAGCAGCAGCAGCAGCAGCAAGAACAACAGCAGTGCAGCAGCAGAAGGAGAAACAACAGATATAGCAGCAGCAGCAACAGGACTAACAGCAGCAGCAACAACCAGAAAAGCAGGAGCTTTAGCAGCAACAGCACTAGCAGCAGCAGCAGCAGCAGCAGCAGCAGCAGCAGCAAAGTACCGGGTCTGAATCTTTCTTGACTTTTGTCTCCTTCCTTTTTCTCTGTCTCCTTGCCGCCCCACTCATAGTTTGCTGCTGCTGCTGCTGCTGCATCTTCTTCGCGGCGTCTCCTTCTGCTTCTTGGTTCTTCTTTGGCCCTCTTTGTTGCTTCTTGCTTGCTTGCTGCTGCTGCTGCTGCTGCTGCTGCTGCTAGTTCTGCTCGTGCTGCAGCAGCAGCAGCAGCAGTCGCCGAATCAAAACCTTCCTCCTCCTTCACGCGCTTGTACGAACCGCCATGTGCTGCAGCAGCAGCAGCAGCAGCAGCAGCAGCAGGGGACCCGCGCTGCGGGCTGCGGCTGCGCCATCTGGTCCTTGCTGCTGTTGCTGCTGTTGCTGCTGTGTCTTGCTGCTCCGGCTTTACATCCCAGCCCCCCCTATGGCTTCTGCTGCTGCTGCTGCTGCTGCTGCTATAAGAAGGGTAGCAGGACTCCTGCTTGGTCCGCTGCCATGAGCCCGCTGCCATTGTGTCCTGCCTGCTGCTGCTGCTGCTGCTGCTGCTGCTGCTGCTGCGGTAGCTCTCGCCCCCCATCGTCTCGCTGCCACCCAGATCGGCTGCTTTCTCAGGGAAGGTTGCTGCTGCAGCTGCTGCTGCTGTTGCTGCTGTTCGCCGCGCTGCAGCGGCTGCTGCTTTTGCTGCTGCTGCTTGCCACGCTGCTGCAGCTGCTGCCTGTTTTCTGCAGCCTTCTCTGCCGCTGCTGCGGCTGTGAGAGCCCACTGCTGCAGCGGCGCTGCAGTAACTATCAACTCACTCCCTAAACCCCCAGTCGTAGACCCTAAACCCTAAACCCTAGGCCCTAAACCCTAAACCCTAAAGCCTTGTCTGTTGGCCAGTGGCTGGCGCTGCGAGGGTCTCAAAGAGCAGCAAAAAGAAAGGCAGTGGAGGGCAGAGTGTTAGAGCTGCTGCGGTTGCTGCAGGACCAGATCTGGTGCTGCTGCAGCTGCTGCTGCAGCTGCTGCTGCTGCTGCTGCTGCTCTCCCGCTGCT
>NW_013651785.1:0-45000 GCF_000499385.1 Eimeria necatrix | reverse complement strand
CGCCTGCGAATCTCGCAGCTGTTGCACCTGCAAATCTTGCTGCTGCTGCTGCTGCTAATCCTGCTGCTGCTGCTGCTGCTAATCCTGCTGCTGCTGCTGCTGCTGCTGCTGCAGGTGACGGGGCGCATGAGGGGTTTTGGGTTTTTGGTTTTCGCTTTTCCTCATTCGGCCAAAATGGCTGTGGGCCATCACCAGTTGGGAGATGTTGTGGTGGAGGTTAAGAAGGCCGTGGACAAGTGAGCCGCAAACCCTAATTTAGGGTTTAGGGTTTGGGGTTTGGGCGAGCGGCAGCTGGGGCTCTCTGCGAGCAGCAGTGCACTCGTTGGGCCGAGTGGGTGTAGACAGTGCGGCCCCAGACCCTAATTTAGGGTTTTGGGTTCAGGATCTGGGCAACCACCAATTTAGGGTTTAGCTATGCTGCTTAGAGAAGGCGAGACAGTTGTAAAGAGCCCCAAACCCTAATTTGGGGTTTTGAGGTGCAGCTAAACCCTCAATCATAGTTTGATGGCAGTGCCAATCTCTAGCGAAAGGCAGGATGCTGTAGACGACTTGACTGCAGCGTTAGCCGCAAACCCTGAATTAGGGTTTATCGAACAGGCCAAACCCTAGTTTAGGGTTTAGGGATAGCCCGAAGCCTAGATCAGCGGTTTAGACAACTCCAGTTGCAGAGGAGTGGCCAGGACACTAAACCCTGATTTGGGGGATATTTAATTCGAAAAGCGTGATTGGGCGCAGCAGAGCGAAACCCTAATTTAGGGTTTGCTGCTGGGGCTTTTTCTTTGTAGCTCCTTTTTGGTCCCTCTCCCTTATTTTTGATTCTTTTTTCTTCCTTTTTTCAATCAGTTTATATTTAAATTGATTACTTTTAATTAATTATGTTTATTTATTTATTTATTTATTTATTTATTTAAGGGTTTTGTATTTTATTTAATTTGCTTTTCTTGCAGAGAGGAAATGCGAAACCAGAAAGAGGCAGAGGCGGCCAGCGGCGGCGGCTCAAGCACCTCCAGCAAACCCCGTGCGTCTTCTAAAACCCTAAACCCTAAACCCTAAACCCTAATTTGAGGTTTACGTAGGCTTCGGTATAATTCTAAACCCTAGTCTAAGCCCCAGCCCGAGCCCTAAACCCCAGTTTGCGCCCAAGTCCGGACCCCAGCCCAATGAGCTCTTTTCTAAACCCTAAACCCTAGCTCAAGCCCTTCATAAAACCCTAATTCAATCCTAAACCCTTGCTGCTGCTGCAAACCCTAAACCCTAGCTTAAACCAACCAGTCTTGGCGGCGGCGAAGCAGCAGAGTGTTTTCCCACCTTTGTCCTCGCAGCCGTTCGGGTTTAGGGTTTAGGGTTTAGGGTTTAGGGTTTAGGCCGCCGTATATCCCTAAGGACCTCAACTTAGGGTTTAGGGTTTGGGGTTTAGGTCTCATGGCTAAGCGCTGCCTGACATCCCTCAGAGCTCAATCTCCAGTCCCGAGGGCCCAGGGTTTAGGGTTTAGGGTTTAGGGTTTAGGGTTTAGGGTTTGTGCGCAGCGCCGCGGCGGCCCCCGCCTTCTGCGCAGCAGGGGGGAGTGATGGTTCGTTCAATGAGAGCAGCAGTTCCTGCTTTAGATTTTGTTCCATTAGAAATGACTTTGCATCCTGTTGCTGCTGCTGCAGCAGCAGCAGCAGCAGGGCCCCCCCGGGGGCCCCTGCAGGACCCCTACTCCGTGTTTCCCCACGCCGCCGTGGCTGCGCCTGCTGCTGCTGTTGCTGCTGCTGCTCCTGCTGCAGCAGCAGTTGCCCCCAGCGCCTACGGCGCAGCTTATTATCCTGTGGGGGAGCCGCAGCAGCAGCTGAGTTATGGGGGGGCCCCCGGGGGCATGTTTGTGTCTCCAGGGTACAGTTATGTTGTAGCGGGGGGCCCCCAGGACATATACGGCCACCAAGCAGCAGCAGCAGCAGCAGCAGCAGCAGAGCAGCAGCAAATCACAGACCCCTATGACGTCCAGGGCGCCATGAGGGCCCGAGCAGCCAAAATGACCCAGAGGTCGCAGCCCTACTGAGCAGCAGCAGCAGCAGCAGCAGCAGCGGCAGCAGCAGCAGCGGCAGCAGCAGCAGCAGCAGCGGCAGCAGCAGCAGCAGCAGCGGCAGCAGCAGTGGGGTGGGGAGGTGCAGCTATTCTTGACTTGCCTCTGTGCGTGGTAGGGTGTTTGCTGCTGTGCTTATTCCTGTGCGGCGCACTTATTCTGCAGCAGCAGCAGCAGCAGCAGCAGCAGCAGCAGCAGTGTGAGGCCGAGGGGAGGGGGCAGATGTAAGGGGCCGAGAAGCAGCAGCAGCAACAGCAGCAGCAACAATAGTGTAGCAGCAACTCTGTCCATAGCCGTTGCAGCCTCTAGGGAGCCCGAGAAGACACAGCAGCAGTAGCTGCAGCAGGAGCAGCAGCAGTAGCTGCAGCAGGAGCAGCAGCAGTAGCTGCAGCAGCAGCAGCAGCAGTAGCTGCAGCAGCAGCAGCAGCAGGAGCAGCAGCGCTTGCTGCTAATGCAATAGGCTGAGGTCAGCAGCAGCGGCGGCTACCGCCGCTGAGAAGAGCGCAGTAGCAGCAGCAGCAGCAGCAGCAGCAGCAGCAGCAGCAGCAGCAGCAGCAGTTGGTAACTCGTTGCAGCGGCAAAGGCCAAGTTGTCTGAGTAGAGTCCTCGTGCTGCTGTAGTGCTGCTGAGGGATATTTAAAATCAAAAATAAATAAAATGAAAAAAAAGAAAAGTCAGCAGCAGACTGTGTCCTGTAGCGCTAATTGGGGTGTACGTACACCTGAACTAGTTGGCCACGAAGGCAGGAGTGATTAAAGTAAATCTAATTTATATTTGTTTCAATTTTAATTAAATTTAATTTACATTTACTCAATTCCAACCATTTAACAGCACAGAGCTGCCTATACACCCCAGCGCTTGCGCAGGCACACCTGCCTATACACCCCAAATTTTTAAACTTGACTTCAGAAGAACAGCAAACGGGGCCTTCTCTAGGGTTTAGGGTTTAGGGTTTAGGGTTTAGGGTTTAGGGTTTAGGGTTTAGGGTTTGCGCAGCAGGCAAGCGAGAGCAGCTCTAGGGCCTAGGGTTTGCTAGGGTTTAGGCACAGGGGCGCAGGAGAGGCTTACGCTAGGGTTTAGGGTTTAGGGTTTAGGGTTTAGGGTTTGGAGCGAAGTGCAGTCAGCGAGCAGCAGCGAGGCTTCGCACTTGCGACTAGGGTTTGCTCTGAGGGTTTAGGGTTTAGGGTTTAGGGTTTATTTCTGGCCTCTGAGGAACGGAAAAGACAGAAAATGAGAAATAAAAAGTAAAGGAAAGATTTAAACTAAAAGGAAAGAGACTCGAGAAAAAAGCTCTTAACGCGGAGCTCGAAGGGACCCTCGGGAAACCCTGCGTGGCTAGGGTTTAGGGTTTAGGGTTTAGGGTTTTGCCACCTCAAGCCCTGAACAGATACGGAGTGCCCCGTCGCAGCGGGCGGAAGGGTTTAGGGTTTAAAAAGGGTTTAGGGTTTTAAAGGAATACAAAATTCCAAAATGAGGGTTTAGGGTTTTCTGCTGGCGTGTCGCTGCGGCCTTCAACGCCTAGGGTTTAGGGTCTAGGGTTTAGGGTTTGGTAAGCCAGTCTTTGTTTCTAAATTGATATTTATTACTATTAACCACAATGAATTATTGCTATTATTATTATTATTAAATGTTATTTATTATTTATTATTTGTTGATAATTGCTGTCCATTTGTTCCTCATTTGTCTTCTTTTTATTTTCGACTTCACTCGTTTTGAGTTTTCTGGTTTTCTGGTTTTTCACTTTCGTCTTTTGGCCCTTAAACCCTTTCCACCTCCATTTGAATTTAATTTAATTGAATTTCATTTTAATTACATTTAAATTTCATTTAAATTTCATTTAATTCCATTTTAATTTGAGCTCTTGGCTTCGGAGTTGAATTTGCATGCAGCCCAGGTGTACGTACAGCGCGCCGGCCCTTGCATGCGTCCTTTTCTTCGGTTTAAACGAAAATAAAAGCGGATTTCTTCATTTAATTTGTTTTATTTTATTATTAATTGAATTTAAAGTTCATAATGACTTTTTTAAAAGGCTTTTTGCCGCTTTTTCGCCTTTTTTCCTCCAAATCCCACTTTTTTGTTTCGTCGTTTCGAAGCAAAGGCATTTGAATCTTCCGCACGGAGAATTTATGATCATTTATTATTTTTTGTTTATTTTCTGATTCATTATTTATTTATGTATCATTTAATTATCATTTATTTCTTATGTGGCATCCATTTATCATTTATTTATCATTTGTTCTTTATTCTTCGTTTGTTCTTGTGGAAACTTCCGCAAAGCCTTTTGGATTTAAATCGGAGAATAAAATTGGGCTTTTAAATTTAAAATTTAAAAAAAATAAACAAATCGGGTGGAGAATGAGAGGCAAATCTGTCAATAAATGAGAAGCACTGGAGGACCTAGAAAGTCTGCTGCTGCTGCAGCAGCAGCAGCAGCTGCAGCAGCAGCTGCAGCAGCAGCTGCTGCAGCAGCAGGAAGGGCGGTGGGGCTGCATGCGCAGCAAAGGGGCGATTGTTGCAGATTTGCAAACAGGGAGGGTCCTGATTTATTTTGAAATGCATCTTGCGTGCAAAAATGCTTTTAAATTTAAAATGAAAAATGCTTTTAAATTTAAAGTTATAAAAGTTAAAAATTTCTTCTGCAGTTTCTTTTGTGGGGGTTGCGGTGTACGTACACTGCACAAAAGGAGGCACTTGAGTTCTTTTCTGAAGCCCCAAATTCACTTTCTGAGTTTTTAAAATAAAATAAATTTAGAGAAGGCCCTTCGTAGTCTTAGGCGTGTACTATTTACTTATTTATTTATTCATCTCTGCGTTTATTTATTCATTTCTTTGTTTTATTATTTATTTATTTTATTATTTATTTGTATAGGGCCGTTCGTTTATTTATTCTTTGCAGGCAGCTTCATTAGTTAATTATTCAGTTATTTTGTTATTTATCACTTTTTTGTTTCCTTATTAGTTATTTGTTGGTTTATTTTTTATTTATTTAATTATTTATTATTATTACTATTTATTGTTTATTATATGTTAATTAATTTAATTATTTTCGGTCCTCTGGAACAGCGGATTCGGAATTTGAAGCATTTCGGCATTTGTGGTGTATCTACAGCTCCGTCATTTATTTGAAGTTCTTTTAGAATGATAAAAAGGCTGGAGTGTACGTACACCTGAGTCGAGTGCAGTGCAAAGAAATGAAAAGCGAAATTTAATAATTCAAAAGTTCTTTGAAATTGAAAAATATGATTTAAAAATCCACAAGTGCAAACGTAGGCAAGTCTAGAGGAGTAAATATATTTCTGCATGCAATTAAAATAAAAAAGAAAAGATCAAACAGAAAATCTAATTCAAAATAAAAGTCCAATTTATATTCCGTTGAAAGAAAAAATAAAAGGAGAAAAACGGAGAAATTCGTTTAGGCCCTAGTGACGGGGTGTACGTACACCTCAGAGTTTCAGATTTCTGCAAACGGAAAAGTGTCGAATTTGAATTATTTTGGAATTTATTTCACCACTTTTGTTTATTTGTTGTAGAATTTAAATTAAATTCTTCAATGTTGCATTTATTTTCGCGTTTTAAATCCCGGTGACAGAATTCTGAAATGACTTTCGAAGTTTCTTTTAATTGTCTTTTAAGGAAATCTTTTAATGTTTAATTCGGCATTTTCTAAATTTGTTTTTTAGAATTCTTTTGAACTTTTATTAAGATTTCTTCCCAGAAAAGAAGCACTTTTCGTAAATTTGCCAAAGTAATTAAAGTGCATATTTACATAGTCTATTTTAGACTCCACAAAGTAAAATAAATGGCATTTAGAGGAAATTAAAGAAATAAATAACATTTAAAGGAAAATAAAGAAATATTAATGGCAGACAAGCAAAAAAAGAAATGCAATTGCATTTAAATGTTTTCAAAATAAACAAATGAAATTCTTCGCATGCCCGCCCGCCTGTACATACACCCCAGACGTGGAATAAATGGCGCAAATAAATTTCACAAATTTTCATTTAAAATAAAATAAATGAATTCATAATTGTTCTTTCAGCCTCTTTCGCATGCAGTTTACTTTATATGTTTGTTGAAATATTTATTTATTTCTTTTTGTAAACACTTTTATTTATTTCAAGTATTATTTAGTGCATCTGTACAAGTTAAATAGACATAGAGATTATGCATAATGGTTATGTATAATATATTTTATTCTACTTTATTGTATTTTATTATTATTACATTTTATATTACTTTATTATGTGTAACATATTTTATTCTACTTACTGTATTTTATTATTACATTTTTTATTAGTTTATTATGTATAGTATATTTTATTCTACTTCATTGTATTTTATTATTATATCATTTTATATTACTTTATTATGTATAATATATTTCATTCTACTTTATTGTACTTCATTATTTTTACATTTTATATTACTTTATTATGTATAATACATTTTATTCTACTTTATTGTATTTTATTATTACGTCTTATATTACTTTAATTTATTATTTATAATACATTTTATTGTACTTTATTGTATTTTATTATTATTACGTTTTATATTACTTTAATTTATTATGTATAATATATTTTATTCTACTTCATTGCATTTTATTATTATTACATTTTATATTAGTCTGCTTTATTATGTATAATGTATTTTATTGTACTTATTGTATTTTATTATTATTACATTTTATATTAGTGTACTTTATTAAACTTTATTACATTTATTTTACCGCACTTTCCTACGTTCTATTATTATACATTTTATTTGATCACATTTTATTTTATTTTACTTTATTGCACTTCGATATACTTTATTTTACTACGTTTTATTATATTTTTGTACTTTATTACCTTTTATTCTATTGCAATATTATTGAGGTATTATTTATTTTATTATAAGTAATTGTACTTTATTTTATTTTATTTTATTTTACTGCATATATCTACGTATAGGTGTACGTACACCTGAGCGCATGCATAGAGGTAACTGCAGTAGAATATAAATGTTTCAGATTTAGATTTATAATTTATGTGTAGGTGTAGATTGTTATTTATAATTATAATTGCAATTATAATTATAATTATAATTATATTTTGAATTATATTTATATTTGTAGTTCTATATTCGTGGTTTTCTTCCGAGTGCTTGAGTGCATGTTCAGGCAAAAGCACTTTTGCAAAATTCCCAAAATCTATTTTCCGAAAAGTTCAATTAAAATACCATTTTAAAAATAAATAGACTTATCGGAACTGCTTCTGTTGCAAATAAATTTATTTTGGAGATTTAATTGCAAAGAAATAAATCAAAAAGAAATATTCGAATATTCAACCAGGTGTATGTACACCTGCCTGAACATGTAGTTTTCCACTTTTTTGGTTCCGATTTAAAATGCATTTATTTGCATTTAATTTACATCTGACTTCATTTATTTGTCCATTTAATTTAATTTAAATTTAATTTAGATTTAAATTGGATTTAAATTGCAACTAAGTTGGATATTAGTACAGGCCGCGTTTTTCGCTCTAAGTAAATTTTCCTTTTGCTGCAATCAAATTAAAATGAAATAAATGGCAAATTTGTTTTTTTTAATTTTGTAAAAAAGCTCTAAATAGAAACAAATGCCAAATATTTATTTCTCATAATTTACCAATTGAGGGGAATTAAATGATTTTTTTGAGACAAAAAAGAAAAACAATTCATCAAATTTGAATCCACAAGTATGAGAAGAGCCAAGTGCAAACAAATATGGCAAAAGTTGAATAGAATGGATACACAAAGATATATATATATTTAAATAGATGAAGTAGATTTATATTTGAATAAATAGATAATATATATTTATTTATTATCCAAGTAGCTGTTTATACGGGCCAAGTCCGGCAAAGTGAAGTGCTGAAAGTGCTGCTGCGTGAGTTGGTGAGGTGTACGTACACCTCGGAGCAGAGCGCAGAGTGCGGCGGCATCGGCGGAAAAGAAATTAAAAGAAAGAAAAGAGTCATAAAAAGGAAATAAATAATAAAAGTGAAAGCAATTAGATGAAAGTGTAGAGGAAACTGCTCATTTCGGCTTCAAAGCGAGGAAACGGGGTGTACGTACACCCGAATTTCACGCTTTTTTTTCTCAAGAAGGCTTCAGGTAAACTTGAAAAGAGACTTTTCATTTCTAAAAAGATTTAAATGCATTTTCCCTTTGAAGATGCCCTAATAGCTGTTCTTTGCAGGGCGCTGACACTCGCAAGGGTTTAGGGTTTAGGGTTTAGGGTTTCTGATGTGCGCCGCAGGTGTTTTCTATCCCTCATTTCGCCTTCTTTTGTTTTCTTTTCGATTGCATTTATTGTTTTTTCGTTTATTATTCTTTATTTTCATTTTTAGGTTTGTTTTATTTCCCTTTTCTTTCTAGCGCATGCGGTGCTGCTGCGGCGAGGTGTACGTACACCCGAGCAGCAGCAGCAGCAGCAGGGCCACCTGCAGCATTTCAACTTCTGCTTTTCATTTCTTTTTTAATTTCAAATTCTTTCGTTTAAAACCAAATGCTTGTAAAACTGTAACTGAAACAACTGAGGGAATGTCCCTGCTGCCTTTTATTTGCTTCGCTGACGCCCCCAGCCGCAGCAGCAACAGCAGCAGCAGCAGCAACTGTAGCAGCAGCAACAGCAGCAGCAGCAGCAGCAGCAGTGTTGAGAGTAAATTATAAAGATAAACGTTTGCCATTTTGCGGCAAGTTTTGGTGTCTCTTTTGCTGCTGTAGATGGAGCGTACAGACACCCTAAATGATATGTTGGTAAAATGTTTTTTCTTATTTGTTGCATTTTATTATTTAATTTATAAATACACATTTGAATTGTTTAATATATAAATAAATAAATATTTATATATCTTTAATAATTTATTTTGCATGCAGCAGATCATTTATTTGAAACGGCCTTTTCCTGGGGTGTATGTACACTGGAACGCCTCCTGTCTTGTGCTGCTGCTTCCTCGCTGCTGCTGCTGCTGCTGCTGCTCGCTTCATCGGCTGCTGCTTCTGGCTAGCTGCTGCTGCTGCTGATCTGGCTACTGCTGCTGCTGCTGAACTAGCTGTTGCTTCTGCTGCTGATCTAGCTGTTGCTGCTGCTGCAGGTCTAGTTGCTGCTGCTGCTGCCGATGTAACTGCCACTGCTGAGCTAATTGGTGCCGCTGCCGGTTAGCTGCTGCTTCTGATCTAGCGGCTGCAGCTGGCTATCTGCTGCTGCTGCTGCTGGTGGCTAGCTGCTGCTGCTGCAGCTGGCTATCTGCTGCTGCTGCTGCTGCTGCTGCTGCTGCTGGTTAGCTGCTGCTGCTTCTGTCGAAGACACCTTGCTGCTTCAGGAAGGCATGGAGAGGCACAAAGCGCTGCTGCTGCTGCACCTTTTCCTCGTGGGTCAGGTGGAGGGGCATGCAGCAGAGCTGCTGGTTAATGGACCTGCTGCTGCTGCTGCTGCTGCTGCTGCTGCTGGGCCGAGTCAGCTTTATGGCCAGTTTAATCTTTCCCAAAAAGTAAATTCCTGCTGCTACCCGCCGCAGCAAAGAGGCCCCCAAGTTGTTTTGCTGCAGGTACAGCGCCAGGGCTCTGTCCACAGTCATTGCCTGCAGCAGCAGCAGCAGCAGCAGCAGCAGCAGCAGCAGCAGTTGAGTGGCAGCAGCAGCCTGGGCGGCAGCAGCAGCACTTTGAGAAGCAGCGGCACCAATATTAAATAGCAGGAGCAGCACAAGCAGTAGCAGCAGCAGCAGCGCTTTGCGAAGCAACGGCAGCAATTTAAGCAGCAGCAGCAGCAGTACAAGCAGCAGCAGCAGCAGCAGCAGTTAAATAAGCAGCAACAGCAGCAGCTTAATGGGCCCATTTGCTGCTTTTACTTGTCCCTCTTTATTGCTTTGCTGCTGGCTGTTTGGTCCCGGCAAACAACAGCACAACTAGGGTTTAGGGTTTAGGGCTTGTTCTAGGGAAGCTAGGGTTTAGGGTTTAGGGTTTAGGGTTTAGGGTTTAGGCTTGCTTTGTCTTTGTCTCTCCTAAACTGCTTTCCATCTTCTGCTGAATCGCTGGCAAATCTGTTTTGCTGCTGCGGCATTTTGCTGCTGAGAAAAGAAGCAGCAGAAGAGCTCCTCAAGGGGCTGCTGCTGCTGCTGCTGCTGTCGTGGCTGCTGTACGCCTCATCCGCTGCTGCTGCTGCTGCTGCTGCTGCTGCTCGCCGCTGCTCTCGGGCCTGCTGGTGCTCCATTAGCTGCTGCTGCAGCTGAGCAATCCTCTCTTCCTGCAGCAGAATCTGCTGCCGCAGGGCGTCGCGGTCCATTTGCTGCTGCTGCTGCAGCTGCTGCTGTTGCTGCTGCTGGTGCTGCTGTTGGGAGTCAAAAGAGGGGTAGCCTGCAGCAGCAGCAGCAACAGCAGCAGCAGCAAACATTGCTGACATTGCTGCGCTGTATAGACACGAGTCGACTGTCTAAAGAAGCAGCATTAGCAAGTGCAGCAGCAGCAACAGCAGCTGTTGCTGCTGCTGCTGCTGCTGCAGCAACGGCAGCGAGGGCCAGGAGAACAACACAAAAACAACAAAAGAAGAAGAAGCAGCAGCAGCAGTAGGAATAGGAACCACAGGAGCAGCAGTTACAGCTGCAACAGCAGCAGCAACAGGAGTTCACGAGAAGCAGAAGCAGCAGCAGCAGCAGCAGCAGCAGCAGCAGCAGCAGCAAGAAACGGCGCTTATCTGACTGTAATATGATTCTTGTTGGTTGCTCCACTGTTCCTCTGATGGGTAGAGCATTTGCTGCTGCATGAAGAAGTCTTGCTGCTGCTGCTGCTCGATATGCTGCTGCTGCTGCAGCATTTGCTGCTGCTGCTGCTGCTGCTGCCACAGGAGCTGCTGCTGCTGCTGCTGCGCCTGCAGCGCTGCTCTCCGCGCTCTTTGCTGCTTCAGCTCCGCGGGAGAAGGCCCCGCGAGACACAGCAAATGAGAAGCATCGATTTCTTGCAGCTTTTGTCTTGCTGCTGCTGCTGCTGCTGCTGCTTCTTGCTGCTTCCTGGCTTCTTCCTGCTGCCGCTGCTTCTCCTGCTCCCGCGCAGCCGCAGCAGCAGCAGCAGCTGCTGCTGCTGCTGCTGCGGCCTCCTGCTGCGCCTTTTCTTGCTGCTGCTTCTTCGATTTTGCAAGCAGCTGCAACCGCAAAAGTTATTCACACAGTGAAAATGAAAAATGAAAAAAAGGAAAATAAAATAATAAAATGAACAAATTAAATCAAATCAAGAAAAATGAAAATGATGAAATTAAATTTACACATTTGCTGCTGGACTTTCGTGCATGCAGCAAATCTTCAGCTGTACACCCACCTCAAAAATGAGCATTATCTGCTCCTGTGTTAATTTCGACATTTATATTTATTTATTCGAACAAATATGTATATTTAAATAAATATATATATATTTATAATATTTACATATTTACTTTATATTTAATGAAAGTTTATACTTCATATTTGCAAAGACTTGCAAAAAATTTCAAGTAGAAAAATGGCAAACGGCTTTTTAATATGACCACTTGACCCTCAAGAGTCTAAAGTATTAAAAAGCTCTTGAACTTTCATTTATTTTATATTTATTTGGATTTTATTTTAAATGTTTTTAAAATATTTTTGAAAGTTCCAAAAAGCAGCAGTGGATCGGTGGAGGCGCTGGGGTGTACGTACACCCGAAACCGCGCGGCGAAAGCGGCAGCCGAAAAAGAAGAAAAGCGGCGGAAGATTTCTTTCAAATGCAATTAAAAGAATTTAAATTCTAAAAATAAAATAATTAAACTTAAATTGTAAAAATAAATAAAAACAAACAAATTAATTCAAACTCTTCTTGCCTCTTTGCTCAAGGAAGCTGCCACAGAGTTGCTGACGGAGAAGCAGCCAATCGCCTTCAGCGAGCGGCACAACTCTTCTGCTGCTTTGTTGTACAAGGGCGCTGCAGCAAACAGAAAGCAGCAGCAGCAGCAGCAGCAGCAGCAGCAGCAGCAGCAGCAGCAGCAGCAACAGGAGAGGCAGGGCTATGGATGGTGGTTCGGAAGGCGGGTTTCACTTTTGGCCTGAGTGAGCAGCAGTAGCGATGCTGCTGCCGCTTGCTGCTGCATGCCGCTGCTGCTGCTGCTGCTGCTGCCGCTGCTGCTGCTGCTGCTGCTGCTGCTGCTGCTGGGTGTTGCTGCTGCTGCTGCGCCTTGCTCTGATTCCTAGGCTCACCCTGTTCGTTGGGCACGCTGATGACGGAGAGCGCGTTGCTGCTGCCGTCGGGGAGCAAGTAGTCGCTGCTGCTGCTGCGTGCTGCTGCTGCTGCTGCTGCTGCTGCTGCGTCCATAGCGCCGTGGATGCTGCCGTAGCCCAGAGACACAGAGCCCGGGGGCGGCCAGGAGACCAGGGGCCCCTCAGCAGCACTGAGGGCCTTAAGCCTGGCTCCAGCGCCGGCCTGCCGCTGCTGCTGCTGCAGCAGCTGCTGCTGCTGCAGCTGCTGCTGCTGCTGCTTGTCGAGGCCCGGCAAGGCGCCCTGCCCCGCCGCTGCTGCTGCTGCTGCTGCTGCTGCTGGCAGCAGCTGCGGGGCCCCCAGCCTGTTCGTCAGTGCTGCCAAAGTGGGGGCCTTCGGGTTCCGCGAAATGCACGGAGGGGCCGAAGGCGCTGCGTGGAAGAAAGGCGAGCCCGTGAGGGAAGAGGGGATGTAGGCGCTGCCCACAGCTGCACGCAAACAGCAGCAGCAGCAGCAGCAGCAGCAGCAGCAGCAGCAGCAGCAGCAGGGTGGAGGTGTGAGTGTCGGCGGACGGGCGGGTGCGCGGCAGCTGCTGAAAGAGCGGCGTCTGGAGGCAGCAGCAGCGACGTAGGGGAGGGCGCAGCAGCTGCAGCAGCTGCAGCAGCAGCAGCAGCAGCAGCGGGGGGCTGCTGCTGCGGCGCTGCTGCTGCTGCGTTGCTGCCAATGGCTCACCTGCAGCAGCAAGACACTGGGGGGGCCTGACGTTCGTGGGAATGAGGCGGCCAACGGGCTGCGCAGCAACGAGGGAAGAAGAGTGTTGAATAAGAACAGGCAAAGGATCTGGACGGGATTCGCTGCTGCTGAGGGGTCGAGTGGTCTCTGAGAGGACCAGCTGGGGGGCAGCGGCGTGCTGCTGCTGCAGCAGCTGCTGCTGCTGCGCGAGCTGCTGCTGCTGCTGCGGTGCCGCCTGCATTGCTGCTGCGCCGGCGCGAGAGGCCACTAGGAGGCGGTGCTGCACCAGCGACTGAACAAATCCACAGAAAAGGCCACACAGCGAAAGTTAAGAGGACAAAGAAAGGCCTTCTGCGCTGCTGCGGGCCCGCGCTGCTGCAGCGCCGCGGCTGCGCCTGCTGCAGCAGTTCAGCTCCTGCCAGCCTCCGCAGCAGCACGAGAATCCCCCGCAACACAAATGCACTTCTGCTTTATTATTAGTCCAGAAGACAAAGAGGGAAGGGACGCAGAAGCCACAGAAGGGCAAAGAGGGAGAAGATCGAGGGGAGTGAACGCCGCGGCTGCGAAACCGAAATTCAAGAATTTGAACGGGCCAGTTTCCTCAGCTGTTTGCCCTTAATTGAACTTCTACTTGAGCTTTGTTTTCAATTTACCCCGAAATGCTCCGAGAAGGCCGCTGAAATCTCCCCAGTCGCGGCCAATTTGAAGGTTCTTCTCGCTGCGAGCGCGCGCTCGGCGTCGATTCAAGTTGGCGAATCCGCGGCGGGATTGCGGGAAAGCTGTCGTGTTTTGCAAGAATAAGAAGAGGAAAAAGGAAAGAGAGTTTCTTAAAGCCGAATCGCTTTCAAATACGCAAACATTTGCCCCGAAAATGCCATTGTAGACCTGAAACCAGCAGGCAGCGATTGCTGCGCTGCCGAACGTGCTGAGGCCGCCTAGCTGTCCACTCCCGGGCGTCTTCCTGCGCTGAAAACTGAAGACTAAAATCAAATAAACTTTAAAATCATTTCAAAAGTATCATTTCGTGAGCTCCAGCCTCTCTTCAGCACCTAACAATTCAGAAACAGTTGCTGCTGCTTGCCGTTTCCGCCGCGTCGCCGCCGACACCGCGCGAGTTAGCTGTGCGTCTGGCTCTCTTTTGCGCTACTTTTCGACTTCTTTTTAAATGAACAATCAAAAAGGCCAAAAGCGTTTTTATTTCTTGCATTTTTTCTTCAAAAGACCCGGAGAATCGGCTCTGCAGCTCCCGCCGGGTTGCGGCTGCACACAACCGTCCATGCAGTTTCTGTTTCTCCCATTCTCGCAAGCAAACCACTTTTCTCCTTTATAATTTATCTTAAATACACTTATGCCTTTTAATTAAAAGGATTAGATCCATTTCAAGGAAAGTTCCGCCGCGGATTCCCGCAGCTCCAGTGTCTTGTCTCGAGGCAGCGCGCACAGTGAAGACGCACAAAGCAAGACGCCCTCAAAATGAGGTCTCAACAGGAAATAAATACACTAAAAGGCAAAGAAATACGTGGAAAATGAATAAATAAACAAATAAACAATAAATGGGACATTTAAAATGGTTTCTGTTGCTCCGATTTGCAAGTTCTTCTTCGAAATAAGCTGAATTCAACTTTTAGGAATCGACTTGCACCAGCCACGCGATCAGCCTCATCATTCTCTTCTTTTTTCTTCTTATTTTCTTCCATTAATGAAAAACAGCCAACCGGGAACTTCTTCCCGAACAAACAAACTCCGCCACAGCCCAGCTGCAGCAGCAACAGCAGCAGCAGCAGCAGAAAGCCTACTCAGCTACTTCGAAGCTGCAGCAACTTGACTCACTTCTGCCCCCAAAGCAGCAGCAAAGGCAGCAGCTTTTGCTGCTGCTCTTTGGGGTTTTAACTTCCTTGCAAAGAAACCCTACTTATCTGCGTCAAGCTGCCATGTAGAAGCCCTAAACCCTACGCGGTAAACCCTAAACCCTAAACCCTAAACCCTAGGCCCCAAACCCTAAACCTTAGCCGCTAAACCCGTTTGTGGGCGCCCAGGGGGCCTGCAGAAGCCCTGGGGTTTGTTGTGTTCAGTTTGCTGCTGCTGCTTCAAGATTCAATTCAAGATGGGGCTTGGGGTGCAGCAAATGGGCCCCAGAGGCAGCAGCAGCAGCGGCTCTTGGGCAGCTGATTAGCTGCTGCTGCTGCTGCTGCAGCAGTACATGTGTCTAGGGTTTAGGGTTTGGGCTAAACTCTGGGGTTACTAGCTAGCGTTTTGGGGCTGGTTGCTGCTGCTGCTCGCGCAGGAGAGCGTAGCTAGTGAGAGCTCCTTGTGCTGCTTGCAGTTATCTGCTGCTGCAGCTGGTCGCTGCAGCAGCAGCAGCAGCAGCAGGAGGCGCAGCCGCAGCAGCTGTCCGCAGCAGCGCCCCACAGCAGCACACCGCAGCAGCAAGAAGGCACAGCTGCTTGTCTGGGTAGAAATGCTGCAAGGACTTGCTGCTGTGATTTGTTTGGGGCCCCGTGGCTGCAGCAAAACCCAGAAATAAAGGCTAGGAGAGCAGCAGGGGGGGCGGGCAGCTGCTGCTGCAGGCAGCAGCGCCGTCTCACTGCGTCTGCTGCCCCGCTGCTGCAGCCCGGAGCAGCAAAAGCGCTGCTTTGGGCTCGGGGCCTTCAAAAGACTTAAAAACTAGTGCAGAAAGTCTGGAAAAAAGAAAGAAATCGCGCAGAGGCCGAACTTGCAAACTGCGCGGCGGCTATCTAGACGGCGGGCGCCGGGGCGCGTGTGCGCGGGTTTCTTGCGGCTGCAGCCGATTAAATTTGATTTGAAAAGCTGTTTATATTTATTTGAGACATTTCTCTCCAGAATACGCGAAAAAAAAGCCCTTTTTCCCCCAGGAAGTCCGGGTCTGAGCCGCCGCTGCAGCATGCTGCTATGGTGCTGCTGCTCGAGCTAGCGCGGCGCGTGTTTGAGCTGTCTGTACACCTCAAGTTGAACGCGTTAAAGCAGCAATTGATTTCCGTTTGTTGCATTATTGTTATTTTCGTTGAGCGGCGGCAGCAGCGAGAATCAAAAGAAACTGCAGAGCCCCACGGCGTTGCAGGCGCCTCCTGCTGCTGCGGCTGTTTGCTGCTTCCTCTCTCCGCGCTGCTGCTGCCCAATCGCCGCCTCTTTTGTTTTTTTGCTGCTTCGTTTGTTCCTTTCTTCTCAATTCTGTCTTCTTTGAATCGAAAGGGAGCGCGGGAGGCCTCAAGGACACAGCAGCGCCGCGCCCTCTGCTGAGGCTGGGTGCTGCTGCCGCTGCCTGCTGCTGCTGCTGCTGCTGCTGCTCCTTTGAAATGCTTCTTTGCCCGCCCGCATTTTAAGCAGCCGTAGACGCTCCTTTGAGTCAGCTGTCATTGCTCTTCATCGTAGCTGCAGCAGCAGCAGCAGCAGCAGCAGCAGGGGCCCCTCCCCCTCTCTCGCCTTTCACTGTTTTTTTTCTCATTTTGCCCCCGAAACTCTGCGCCGCTTGGCGCTGCAGGGGGCCCCTCATCAGCAGCAGCAGCAGCTGCTGCTGTCGGCGTCTTTCGTCTCTTTCTCTCCGTCGGCTTCCCAGCCGCGCTAACTTGCTGCTGCTGCTGCTGCTGCTGCTGCTGCTGCGGTGGTGGTGGCAAGGCGGGGCCTCTCTGCTGCTGCGTCTCGGGCCCATGTGTCTTATTGGACAGCTTGGGGCCCTTCCCGTTTGTTCCGGCGCCCCTGGCAGCAGCAGCAGCAGCCCCCTGCTGCTGCTGCAGCAGCAGCAGCAGCAGAAGTAGCACTGACTCGAGCAGCGTGCAAGCAGCAGTGAACCAGCCTCGCAGCTTGCAGCAGCAACTGCAGCAACTGCAGCAACCGTAGTAGCAGCAGCAGCAGCAGCAGCAGCAGCGCGTGCTGAGTGCGCCTCCGGCCTGCTGCTGCCCCTAGCTTTGGCAGCAGGGAGCAGCAGCAGCAGCAGCAGCAATCTGTTTTATTAAAAGTAATTTCTGTTTGTTTAATTTTTCATTATGCACTTTTGTCTGGGCGTGTGCCGGGGCCCTTCTTCCTGAGGTGTACGTACACCTGAGCTGCTGCAGCTGCTGCGCTGGCCACTTGTGCAATTCATTCAACATCAGAAATATATTTAACACATTTCCGTTGCTGTTGAGTTCTTGTTCTCCTGCTGCTGGCCTTTCCCTGCATCCCGCAGCAGCAGCAGCAGCAGCAGCAACAGCAGCGGCAGCGGCAATAGCAGTAGCAGCAGCAGCAGCAGCAGCAGCAGCTGACCGCGGCGCAGCAGTTTTGAGTTGGCGGGGAGCTTGTGGATTTTGGAAATAAGGAGTTAACTTTTTGCAATTTTGATTTTATAATTGGAAAGAAATTGTCAGCAGCAGCAGCAGCAGCAGCAGCAGCAGTATGGAGATAGACGAAGGGCCTCCAGCAGCAGCTCTTGCTTGCGCCCCTGCGGCTGCTGCTCCCTACGATGCGACAGCAGCAGCAGCAGCAGCAGCAGCAGCAGCAGCGGCAGCTGGAGCGGCTCCCCACTCGGCCATGCAGAGCCCCGCAGACACAGCGGTGCCTTCAGCAGCAGCAGCAGCAGCAGCAGCAGCAGCTGCTGCTGCTGTAGCTGCGGGGGGGCCCCCAGCTGCTGCGTCACAGGGGGGCCCCCAGGGGGGGGCCCCCGAAGAGCCCCTGCCCCCCATGGGCTTTGGGGGCCCCCAGGGGCCCCCCACCCCTGGCTATGTCTCGCATATGTCGGGGGGCCCCCCTGGGGGCCGCTCGAGTCCGTTTGCTTCGCTGCAGCAGCCGGCCGGCAGCAGCAGCAGCAGCAGCAGCAGCAGCAGCATTCCGCACTTCAGCAACGGCAGCAGCGCCGGCGCCGGCAGCTGCGGGTTTGAGCCGCAAACTTTGCAAGCGCTGCAGCAGCAGCAGCAGCAGCAGCAGCAGGCGGTTGGGGAGGGTACTATGGACTCTGCTCAGCCCATTAACGGGGCGGGGCCCTTGGGGGCCCCCCCGCACCCGCCGCTGGGGGCCCCCCTATTGGGGGCCCCTCTAGAGGCGCATCCCGGGGCAGCAGCAGCACTTGTTGATTCCCCCGAAGCAGCAGCAGCAGCAGCAGCAGCAGGAGATGGCAGTGGTGCTGCTGGTGGTGGTGGTGCTGCTGCTATGTGTGAGGGGGTGGGCCCCCAGGAGGTTTCTCAAGACGACCCTTGTGTTGCAGCAGCAGCAGAGCATGCAGCAGGAGATGCTGTTGCTGCAGCAGCAGCAGGGAGCAGCAGGAGTTCCTCCTGTTCAGCGCCTCCGGACGCAGCAGCAGCAGCAGCAGCAGCAGCAGCAGCAAGTGGTGGTAGTTCTTCGTCGGGTCCTCCTGCGTCGGAGGGCGCAGCAGACCTTCCGCCGGCAACAGCAGCAGCAGCAGCAACTGGCGGGAGCAGCAGCAACAGCAGCAGCAGCAGCAGCAGCAGCTTCATGGATATGGGGGCGGGCGAGGAGGGCGCGTCGTCTGGTTTGCTGCCGTGCAGCCTCGCGCAGCCAGCGAGCGGGGCGGACTCGGCCTCCTCCTCCTCTTCCGCAGCAGCAGCAGCAGCAGCAGCAGCAGCACCTGCTGCAGCAGCAGCAGCAGCAGCAGCAGCAGCGGGGGGCCGTTGCTGCACGGAGAAGTACCTGCAGTGGCTGGACGCAATCCACACTGCGTGTTCGAAGCTGGACGACCTCTGCAGCAAACTGGACAAACACTTTCCGAATGCCACTCGCCACTGGGAGCTCAGCAGCCCCGGCATTCGGGGCGCGCGTTTGCTGTTCCAGCAGCAGCAGCAGCAGCAGCAGCAGCAGCAGCTGGCGGGCGGCGCCGCGGGCGCGCTGCTGCTGCAGCAGCAGCAGCAGCCGCACGGCGCTGCGGAGGACGCCTACCGCGGGACTTCGCGGAAGCGCTACCGCAAAGACGCCGCAGCTGCCGCAGCCGCAGCAGCAGCAGCAGCAGCAGCAGGTGGCAGCAGCAGCAGCGGCGGGAGTTTGCTGGCTGCTCCCGCGCTGCTGCCGCCTCCCGGTTCCGCAGCAGCAGCAGCAGCAAGCGCAGCAGCAGCAGGTTGCGGGGAGTTTGTGGGTTCTGCTGCTGCGCCTCTCGCTCCCGCGTCTTCGTTGCTGGAGTGCGGGGGTGGCGCTGCGGCGCTGTGCGGGCTGGGCGCTGCTGCTGCTGCTGCAGCAGGCCTGGGCTTCAGCAGCAGCAGCAGCAGCAGCAGCGCAGCAGCAGCAGCAGCAGCAGCAATGGCCGACGGGGCGGAGTACGAGTACCTCCTGGACTTCCCCGAACAAGAGGCCCCCGACCCCCGCAACCCCGAAGACCTCCGCTGCGACGTGGCCGGCGTTTACTGGGACAAACGCAGCTGGATAGCCTCTTGGTATGAAGGCGGCAAAAGATATTATAAGTCTTTTTCGGCTAAGACCCACGGCTTCTACAGGTCCAAGTACTGGGCCATCAAGGTCAGGCTCTCCAAGGTGCAGCACCACGCCGTCCAGAACAAGGCCTGCAAGGCCAGGAGCGGCACCGGAGCGGCAGCAGCAGCAGCAGCAGCCGCGCAGCCCTCCTGAATACAGCAGCAGCAGCAGCAGCAGCAGCAGCAGCAGCAGCAGCAGCAGCGGGAGTGGTGCTGGCACGCAGCAACGTCAGTGCCCGCTGAGCAGCGCCACCCGCGAGGAACTCTCGCGAGGAACTCTCCCACTGACACCCCCACTGACACGCCCACTGACACGCCCCACTAAGTAGTCCCCACTAAACACTCCCCACTAAGTAGTCCCCACTAAATAGTCCCCACTAAGTAGTCCCCACTAAATAGTCCCCTCTAAATAGTCCCCACTAAATAGTCCCCTCTAAATAGTCCCCACTAAGAGTCCCCACTAAACAGTCCCCACTAAGAGTCCCCACTAAGAGTCCCCACTAAGAGTCCCCACTAAATAGTCCCCTCTAAATAGTCCCCACTAAGAGTCCCCACTAAACAGTCCCCACTAAGAGTCCCCACTAAGAGTCCCCACTAAGAGTCCCCACTAAATAGTCCGCTCTAAAGAGTCCCCACTAAAGAACAGTCCCCTCGAAATAGTCCCTCTAACACTGCCCCTAACACTCCACTCCACTCCACTCCACTCCACTGCCCTCACTACCACTCCACTGCACTCCACTGCACTGCCCTCACTACTACTCCACTGCTTTCCACTCCACTCCACTGCCCTCAGTACTCCCCACTGCCCTCGGCAGTGCCCACTGCCGCCTCGCCCCTCCACCAGCTCCGCCGGCACTCCCCACCAGCCGCCACTACCACCCCCTCCACCACCTCCACCACCAATAACCACCTCCACCACCATCTCCACCACCTCCAATAACCACCTCCACCACCATCTCCACCACCTCCAATAACCACCTCCACCACCATCTCCACCACCTCCAATTCCCACCTCCATCTCCACCACCTCCAATTCCCACCTCCATCTCCACCACCTCCAATAACCACCACCATCTCCACCACCTCCAATAACCACCACCATCTCCACCACCTCCAATAACCACCTCCCCCACCTCCATCTCCACCACCGCCAATTCCCACCTCCCCCACCACCTTATCCACCACCACCAATAACCACCTCCGCCAATTCCCACCTCCCCCACCACCTTATCCACCACCACCAATAACCACCTCCACCAATAACCACCTCCCCCACCACCTTAGCCACCACCACCAATAACCACCTCCACCAATAACCACCTCCACCACCACCTCCACCACCACCTCCGCCTCCTGCAGCAGTTGGACTGTGCTGGCAGTGGGCTGTTCCACTCTCAGTGCTCTCCCACTCTTGGCTCTCTCGCCGCCCTCCTCTCTCCTCTCCTCCCACCACTCCCACCACCCACCACTCACCTCCACCTCCAATAACCACCACCACCACCTTATCCACCACCACCTTATCCACCACCACCTTATCCACCACCACCTTATCCACCACCACCTTATCCACCACCACCTTATCCACCACCACCATCTCCACCTCCACCACCACCCACCACTAACCACCACCATCTCCACCACCACCTTCTCCACCACCACCATCTCCACCATCTCCACCACCATCTCCACCACCACCATCTCCACCACCACCTCCATCTCCACCACCACCACCATCTCCACCACCACCATCTCCACCACCACCACCTCCACCACCACCACCTCCACCACCACCATTTCCACCACCACCACCTCCACCACCACCATTTCCACCCCCTGCAGCAGCTGCAGTGCTCTCCCGCTGTTGGCCTCTCTGTCCTCTCTCCACTCCTCCCACCACCCACCACTCCCCACCAATAACCACCACCCACCACCACTCCCGCTGCTGCTCACCACCACTCACTGCTAGCCACTGCTGCTGCTGCTGCTGCTGCTGCTGCTGCTGCTCACCACTGCTGCTGCTGAGGAGTGGCGGGGCGCTGCACTTCTGCTCGGAGGTGGAGGACTGCGGAGGCGCTGCTGCTGCTGCTGCAGCAGCAACAATGCTGCTGCTGCTGCTGCTGCTGCTGCTGTGGGGTGGCGGAGCTGGCGAGGAGAAGAAGGCCCAGTTGAGATGTTGTCTTGGCATTGGAAGAAGTGTTAAGAAGTGCAAAGGGGAGGCTTTATGTCTTTATTTGTGCAAGTCCTTACTGGACGCAACTCTTGGCTCTCAAAACCAGACTTTCGAAAGTGCAGCAGCAGCAACAGTGCTGCTGCTGCTGCTGCTGCTCTCGTGAATTTAGAGGGGATGGATGCTGGGAGGAGAAAGCAACAGCAACAGCAACAGCAGCAGCAGCAGCAGCAGCAGCAGCAGCTGGTGTGTAAATGTATGTATAAAGTGAAAAGGGGCTTTTGGGCATTTGGCCTCCGCGCGGATGTTTGCGCGACGGACTTTTCTTTGAATGAAATAATGAATTAAAGATGAATTAAAGATGATTTAATGCAAATTAAATGGAAATTAAATGCAAATTAATGCTATTTTGCATTCTTTAGGCGCTTTTATGCTTCGAAATTGCCATTTGGGTCCTTTTCCTTCGGCTCCGCTCTCCCCACACAACCAGCTGTACATACACCCCACCGCCGCGGCCGCGGCCGGCTGCATGCGCATGCACATACACCCCAGCACTTTCCACTGTCTGTACACCGCAGCCCAAGTCTTCTCATTCCGACTTGCAAACGCATGCATGCATGCATGCATGCATGCATGCATGCATGCATGCATGCAAACGGATGCATGCAAATGCATGCAAATGGGGGAGGCAAAGGCGCTCTTGGACTTCACAATATAAACATCTGAACTGCTGCTGCTGCTGCTGCTTCGAGGCCGTCGCCCTGCTGCAGCGTGAGGAGGCGCAGCAACAAACAGCAGCAGCAGCAGCAGCAGCAAATTCTCAAGGAGTTGGAAGTTGTAAATCTTAATTCATTCGCCGATCCGGAAAGTCTTGAGGCATCCCGCAAATGCTGCAGCACAGGATGCGTGGCGGCTCTGTCTATCTGTACTGGAAGGGGGACTCATCTGCTGCTGCTGCTGCTGCTGCTGCTGCAGCAGCAGCAACGGGAGGTGGGGATGGGGGGTGCGTACAAGGCGCGAGGGAAGAGGCCAGCGGAGCCCGCTGCTGCTGCTGCTGCTGCTGCTGCTGCTGCTGCAGCACAGTGTCTGCGTCTTTGTGCGCTGTTTCAGTGGGGAAAGGGGTGCTGCGACCACAGCAGCAGCAACAGCTGCTGCTGCTGCTGTTGTTGCTGCTGCTGCTGGAAGTGTGTCGTCTGGCTTGTCTCCTTTGGAAAGCAGCCAACTAAAGAGGGATAGGGATGAAGCCGGTGTGAGTAGCTTTTGCTGCTGCTGCTGCTGCTGCTGCGGCAGCAGCAGCAAACAGCAGCTGGTCCGCAGGGAGACAAGCAAAACCAAGCCAGCCACAGCCACAGCAGCAGCAGCAGCAGCAGCAGCAGCTGCTGCTGCTGCTGCTGCTGCTGCTGCTGTTTCAGCTGCTGCAGATTGTGTGACTGCAGCGGTGCTGGTGCTGCTGCTTCAACCGTGGCTGTTGCTGCTACAGCCACAGCAGCAGCAGCAGCAGCAGCAACAGCACTATCAACAGCAGCAGCAGCAGCAGCAGCTGTTTGCTGCTGCAGCCTCTTTTAACTTTTCTGTTTTGGGCTGAGCTCAGGGCCGCCGGGCCGAAAGAAAGTTTTTAGACTCAAAAGACTAAAATGCACTTTTCGACTTTTAGGGCCACTTCGGAATTCATTTCTTTTTTTAAATTCATTTTTAACTCCAAATGCAGTTTAAATTGCAATTTAAATTCCAATTAGAACTGCAGTTTAAATTGCAATTAAAATGGAATTGAAGTTCTAATTTTAATTTAATTGAAACATTTTTCCGATCGCCAGTGGCGGCAGCTTCGTGGCTGCTGAGGTGTACATACAGCAGATCTCTGCAAAAACAAATCAAAATTAAAATTAAAATTGAGATTTTTATTTTTAAAAATAAATATTAAAAAGGATTTCATTGCGATAACAAACAAAACACAAATCTATGAAGTTGTGAAATGTGTGATCATTTAATTTATTTCATTTATTTAATTTAATTATTTGATTAATTTAATTCGGATTGACAAAATTAATTATTTAATTTAGAAATGAAAATGAAAAGAAATGCAATTAATTGAAGCTTGAGAAGTTAATTAATTAGTTAACGGATTAATTCAATTGAAGGACTTCAATGATTTATATTAAAACAGGTAATTAAATAAAACTAAAACTGAAATAATGATTAATATTGAAACAGGTGATTTAATAAAACCAAAACTGAAAAGACGAATTAAATGAAATTCAATGCTGGAACAAATCCAAGTGTCCAGACAGCAGAAAACGAATTTAAAGCTGAACAAGAGGCAGCCTAGTCTTCCAAACTAAAAGTATTAATTTCATTTATTCATTTCAATTTTATTTATTTATAATTTCATCATTTCCACACTTGTTCTTCTTTTCAACACAGCAGCAGCAGCAGCAGCTGCTGCTGCTGCTGCTGCTGCTGCTGCTGAGGTGTACAGACACCCCAGGCGTGAGACTGCATGGCATGCGGGGGCCCCAAGCAGCCCCAGAGAAGAAGTTGGATTTAAAATTAAATTAAAAGTGTTTTTAATTTCTCTTCGGATTTTAACTTTGTTTAATTCATTAATTTCCGCAAAAAGCTCACTTCTGCTGCTGCTGCGCGTCTGGCCTGAGCAGCCACGGGGGTTGCTGCTGCTGCTGCTGCTCCTGCTGCTGCTGCTGCTGCTGCTGCCAGCCTTCAAACTTGTCTTTTTATAAAAGTGTTTAGTTTTGAGTGCGGCGATTTCGGTTTCCTCTCGTTTTTCAGGTGTACGTACACCTGAAAAACGAGCGCCTGCTCCTGGCCGATTTGTCCTGCGAAGAGCTCTTTGGCAGCAAATTGCCGAAAAAACACTTAACTTGCTTATTTTAATTTATTTAATTCATTTAATTGACTTATTTGATTAATTAATTTGTTTTATTTGCGCCAAAAAGCAAAAAGTGCCCGCGCCTGCCGGTCCCTCTCAACCGCGGGGGCTGGGGTGTACGTACACCTCAAGGGCCTGTCTTCTTGCTGCTCGCTCGCTGCCCGCTCGCAGCAGCAAAGCGCCTTTAAATGCTGCTGCTGCAGCAAGGGCCCCGACGCCACCTGCAGCAGCTCACAGCAGCAGCAGCAGCTGCAGCAGCAGCAGCAGCAGCAGCAGCAAAAAAGGCCTTCTGACAGCAAGCCAAGAAAAACCTTTAAAAATGAATTCGGGACTTCGGGGCCGTCTGCTAATGAATGGGGCCGGGGGAGGTGTAGATACACCTGGAGGGTTAGACTGCAGCAGCAGCAGCAGCTGCTGACGCAGAATTTGACTTTGTCTGCTGCTCTTGAAGTTGCAGTGGAGGGGGAGGGGAAGGTCTGTTCGGTGCTGCAGCAGCAGCAGCTGCTGCTGCAGCGCGCTGCAGCAGCAGCAGCAGCAGCAGCAGCAAAGCAGCAGACTCAAGTCAAGTCTGAACTCCAAAATGCCAAAAGCGAAGCTGCTGCTGCTGCTGCTGCTCTCGAGGAGGAAAGGCGCAGCAGCAAAAGAGCAGCAGAAGAGGCCCAGGCAGAGATACGGGTTCGTTGCTGCTGCAGCAGCAACATTACTTCTTTATTTATTATCACAATTCATTAATTAATTAATTAATTCAATTAATTAATTTAATTAATTAATTAATTAATTAATTGAATTAATTAATTAATTAATTTAATTCAATTAATTAATATCAAATTTAAGATGTGCTGTTTGTACCGGCTTCGCGTTAGCAAGAATAACCCAAGTCAACTAATAAATAAATAAATAAATAAATAGCAAATAATAATAATGGCAACAATAAACAAATAAACAATAAATAAATAAATAAATAAATAAATTAATTAATTAAAAAATAAATAAATAAATAAATAAATAAATAATTTTCGGTTTTGCTGCTGCAGCGGCTGCGCTGCCACACAGAGCAGCTGAAGGAGCAGCAGCAGACACTGGAGACGCAGCTGGCAGCAGCAGCAGCAGCAAAAGAGCAGCAGCAGCAGCAGCTGCAGCAGCAGCTGCAGCAGCTCAAAAAGGAGAAGGAAGAAGCAAACGAAGCTGCGCAGCAGCAGCTACAGCAACAAGCCGCAGACATCTCCACACTGGTGGGCAGCAGCAGCAGCAGCAGCAGCAGCAGCAGCAGAAGTGCAGCTGCAGCAGCTGCAGCAGCTGCAGCTTATATTTTTGCTGCTTTTCCCCATTTGTCTACAAATGCATGCATGCATGTTTTGCATGCATGCATGCATGCATGCAAATGCATGCATGCATGCATGCAAATGCATGCAAGTCTTTGTCAGTATTAAATGTTCTTTTAAATTATTTTAATCAAATTATTTGTCTTTGTTTTGTTAATCCTTTTTCGATTTGTTTCACCAATTCATTTTGTTTCATTTCTTTATTTGTTTTTGTTTCGTTTGATTTGTTAATTCGTTTTTCGGAATTAAAAAACAATTAAAAGAATTAAAAGAATTAATTAATTCCTGAGCTGCTTTTTTCTAATTTGCTGCTGCTGCACTTGTGCTGCAGCAGCAGCAAGTTGCTGCGCTGCAGCAGCAGCTGTCGGCGAGCCAGGCCGAGGTGTCTGCACACATGGAGGCAGCAGCAGCAGCGCAGCAGCAGCAAGCAGCAGCAGCAGCTGCTGCTGCGGATTTGAAAGACAAATTAAAAGAAAGGGAGATCTTTTTGGAAGCGCAGCTAGCTGACAAAGATCTTTCTTTCCAGCAGCAACTGCAGCAGCAGCAGCAGGAACTGCAGGAGCAGCAGCAGCTGCTGCAAGAGCAGCAGCAACAGCAGCTGCAGCAGCTGCAACAACAGCTGCAGGAGCAGCAGCACCAGCAACAGCAGCTACAGCAGCAACTGAAGCAGCAGCAGCAGGAACTGCAGCAGCAGCAGGAAGTGAACCAGCAGCAGCAGCAAGACCTGCAGCAGCAACTGCAGCGGCAGCAGCAGGAGCTGCAGCAGGAGCTGCAGCAGCAGCAGCAGCAGCATCAACAGCAGCAGCAGGACCTGCAGCAGCAGCTGCAGCAGAAGGAGGGAGAGATTGCTAGGATGCTGCAAGAGGCCGACAGCAGCAATCAGCAGCAGCTGGAGAAGCAGAAGAAAGAAGAGGAGCAGCATCAGGCTGCTTTGCTGCAGCAGCAGCAGCAGTATGCTGCTTTGCTGCAGCAGCAGCAGACAGAGGCTGCAGCAGCAGCAGCAGCCCTGCAGAAGGAAATAGCCGAACAGAAGGAACTGACTGAAAAACAGCTGAGGAGGATCGAAGACCTTGAAGCAGCAGCAGCAGCAGATGCAGCAGCAGCACAAGCAGCAGCAGCAGCAGCAGAAGCAGCGGGAAAAGAGAAGGCGGCAGCGGCAAAAGAGCAGCAAGCAGCAGCAGCAGCAGCAGCGACGGCGAAGGAAGAGGCGCAGCAGCTGCAGCTGCAGCTGCAGCAGAGGGAAGCCGAGCTGCTGCAGGTGCAGCAACAGGCGCAGCAGCAGCAGCAGCAGCAGCAGCAGCAGCAGCAAGACCGGCTGCTGGCCGAGGCCCTAAGCCGCTGGGAGGGAGAGAAGCAGCAGCATTTGAAAGATGCAGACAAATATAAAATGAAAATAAATGAATTAGAATTAGAAAACGAAAGACTGCAGCAGCAGTCGCAGCAGGCTGCGAGCCAGCTAGCAGCAGCAGCAGCAGCAGCGCAGCAGCAGCAGCAGCAGCTGGCCGAGGCCAGGCAGCAGCAGCAGCAAACCGAAGCAAAACTCAAAAGCATCACACAAGAAGTCAATGCCCTCAGCAGCATCAAGAAGCAAATGCAGCAGCAGCTGCTGCGGCTGCAGGCTGAGAAGCACCTGGTGGAAGCCAGGCAAAAACAGCCCAGCAGCAGCAGCAGCAGCAGCAGCAGCAGCAGCAGCAGCAGCAGCGGGAGGAGCGGCGAGGCACAGCGAACACAAGCAGCAGCAAACAGCCAGCAAGCAGCAGGTAAAGACGAGGCCCTGGCTAGCCAAGGGGGGCCCCCAGCTAGCCAAGAGGGGGGCCCCCAAGCTAGCCAAGAGGGGGGCCCCCCAGCTAGCCAAAAGGGGGGCCCCCCAGCTAGCCAAGAGGGGGGCCCCCCAGAGTACCCTTTAGAAGGCCAGCCCTGGAAGCAGCGAAGGGTGGAAGAGCAGCAGCAAATCGAGTGGGCTGCTGCAGCACATGCAGGCAAAGCCACGAACAGCAGCAGCAGCAGCAGCAGCAGCAGCAGCAGCTACTGGAGCAGCAGCAGCAGCAGCGCGGAAGAACTCGGCAGCCCCAAGGCAGCAACAAGCGCATGCACTGCAGGCAGGGCCCGCAGGGCCAGGCCTTCTCACACCAGCAGCAGCAACAGCAGCAGCAGCAGCAGCAGCAGCAGCAGCAGCAGCAGCTTGTGCGAAGAGGACATGCAGGTGGAGGGGGAGGGGCAGGGAGGTGTCTATACACCTGAAGGCAATGCAGATGGCGCCAAAACTTTTATTCGAAGACACTCTTTGCGTTTGCGAAAACAAAAAACAAAATTAAAAACAGAAAGTGATTTAGAAATAAAAGCAGACCCTGCTGCTGCTCCCGGGGCAGCAGCAGCAGCAGCAGCAGCAGCAGCAGCAGCAGCAGCAGCAGTTGCTGCGGCGCCCCACAGGGCCGGGGAACAGCACAGAAAGAAGTGAAGGCCCACTCAACTGCTGCTGCTCCTTTGTTTTATTTTTATTTATTTGTTTTCAATTCATTTTAATTTGCTTATTTACTTTTCTTGTCTCTCCTTTCGGCGACTGAGAGCAGCAGCAGCAGCAGCAGCAGCAGCAGCAGCAGCAGCAGCAGCAGCAAGGGGAGTCAGGCAGCTAGAAAGTTCCACTTGTCCATTTCTTTTCAAGTGGCTTTTAATGACTCTGATCTTCTCCACTTCAAATCAATTTATAAACATTTTAAATCCATTTAAATGCTTTTAATCTTTTTAATCATTTTCAATAATGGGGAATAATGATGGCGAGAATAATAATAATGCTAGTAATAACAATAATAATAATGCCATAAGCAATTGTGGTATTAGTAATAATAGTAATAATAATAATAATTGTAGTAGTAGTAATAATAACAATGGCAATAATAACAGTAACAGCAGTAATAATAATAATAATAATAGTAATGGTAATTAGTAATAGTAATAGTAATAGTAATAGTAATAGTAATAGTAATAGTAATAGTAATAGTAATAATAATAGCAATAGTAATAGTAATACTAATACTAATATTAATACTAATAGTAATACTAATACTAATACTAATACTAATACTAATACTAATACTAATACTAATACTAATACTAATACTAATACTAATACTAATACTAATAGTAATACTAATACTAATACTAATACTAATAGTAATACTAATAGTAAGAAAGTGGCACTAATGGCAAGTATAGCGAGAATGGTAAAGTGCGTCAGCTTTAGGCAGCCATTTGGTTTATTGTAAGCTTTTATTTGCTGCTGGCAGTTCATATATTTTGCCATTATTGCCATTAATGCCATTAATGCCGTTATTATTTTTATTATCATTATTATTTTTATTATCATTATTATTTTTATTATCATTTTTATTATTATTGTTACTATTATTATTCTCATTGTTATTGTTGCTTTTTTTGCGTGGCTGCTGCTGCAGTTACTTGCTGCTGCTGCAGTTACTTGCTGCTGCTGCAGTTACTTGCTGCTGCTGCAGTTACTTGCTGCTGCTTCAGCAGCAGACGGGGCCCTTTATGAACTGCCTTCATGCAAATTAAATGCCTCGTTTATTATTTCCATGTATAATCATTTATTTATTTACCCCTTTATTATTTATTTATTTATTTATTTTATTTATTTATTTTATTTATTTATTTATTTATTTATTTATTTATTTATTTATTTGTTTTATACGAACACAGGGATCAGCTCAGCTCCCCTCAGCCACAGAACGGACCCCACCACCGGTTATTCCATTTATTTTATTTTTATTAATTTTATTTGCTTTTTTATTTATGTTTCACAATTTAAAAATTCATTAGATCATTTTAATGCAAATTTTTGCTTAGTTTGAACTGATGTGGGCCCCCGGGGGCCCTCAGGGTACAGAGTTTGCCCCACAGAGGGGAAGCTTCTTTGTTTTTGCAGTAAAAATAAATATTTTTATTTTTGGAAATAAAAATATTCATTTGAATGGAAAAATAAAATAAAAAGTGGAATCTGAAGGCTTTAAGGTGGGTTGTGGAGGGGCCAGGGCCGGGCCTGCTGCCTGGTGCTGCAATTTCGCGATCTTTTCTGTTTTTATTCTTTTTTTATTTTTCTTTTATTTAAATTTGAAAAAAATCAAAAAGTGACATTTGAAGACGAAGAAGTCGCAGCTGCGGCGCCTCGAGGTGGCGAAAGGCGAAGGCCCGAGGGCATCGACGCGCAGTAGTGACACCCGAAAACGGTGGAAACAGAACTTCGAAATAAAGAAAAAAAGAAAACAAAAATAAATAATTAAATAAAAGAACTTCAAAACTTAAAATGGGAAAGAGACCGGGCGGCCGCCGCCACAAAAAGCTGAAAGGCGAAAACGCGCATGAAGAACTCCCAGGTGTATGTACACCCGACGACTCCGCTGCTGCAGCAGCAGCAGCAGCAGCAGCAGAGGAAGCTGAAGACTTCCCGCAGCAGCAGCAGCAGCAGAGGCAGAAGCAGCAGCAGCAGCAGCCAGATGTGTCGGATTACTTTTTGCGGATAAATGAATTAATTAGTTCTTGTCCTTTTCACTCTTTGGAAGAACTGGAAGCTTTCGTTTCCTCCACGGTGGAGGAAATCTGCAGCCGAGTGAGTTCGGAAAGCAGCAGATCTTGGCGATTAAATCTGAAATTGAAGCTTTTAAAAACAACATTTGATTTATTTTCAAGTTTTAAAACTTAAAAACAAATTATTTATTTATTTTAAAAAGGAATTCAACGAAATTCCAACTCCGACGCAGCAGCAAGTGCGAAAACTTGAATTTCCGTTTCCGACGAATACAGAAACTCCAACTCAAGATCCAAATTCAAGATTCAAATTCAAATTCACATTTAAATTTAAATTTAAATCTAAATCTAAATCTGAATTTAAATTTAAATTTAAATTTAAATCCAAATTTAAATTCAAATTCGAATTCAAATTCAAATTCAATTTTTTTCTGAATTTGTCGCAGCAAAGCCATCAGCAATTCGGAAGAAACCGCTACGCATTACCTTTTTGTTTTCAAAAATACTTTAAACTTACTTTGAATTTATTTTGAATTTATTTTGAATTTATTTTGAATTTATTTTGAATTTATTTTGAATTAATTTTGAATTAATTTTGATTTATTTTTAATTTGTTTTAATTTTGTTTCCAATTTTGATTTTGTTTGTTTTAACGCCTTTGTCTTCGTTTGTTTTCCCCCGCTCCTCACTTGGCTTCAAAGCTGTTCCTGATCCTTTTAACTGTTCAATTAATTTGATTTACTTTTAAATTTTAATTTAATTTAATTTAATTTAATTTAATTTATTTTATTTCACTTCATTTCAATTTGATTTTTTAATTTGAATATTATTTTGTTTCTGAATGTGCTGGCAGGGCCTGCTGCTGCTGTCGGACCGGCAGTGCAGCCGCGTAGCAGAAAAGTTGATTTCTTTGCTTGCGAACTTTTTGTCTTTTTCTCCCTCCAGCAGCAGCAGCAGCAGCAACAGCAACAGCAGCAGCAGCAGCAGCAGCAGCAGCGGCGGGCGGTTGCCTGCTGCAGTTGCAGCAGCAGCAGCAGCAGCAGCAGAACCTGCGCTGGAAGCCGCGAAGCTGAGGTGTCTGTACACCTGGCGGCTTCTCCTGAGCCACTTCGTGCCCCTCGTTGCTCAGCTGTCTGTACACCCCAGCGGCTCCCACGTGCTGCAGACGCTGCTGCAGTCCCTTCCTGCTGCAGTGCAGCAGGAGTTGCTGCTGAGCAGCAGCAAAGAGGCCAGGAAAAAAGCAAAGAAGCGCAGCCAGCAGCAAGAGTTCCAAGATGCTGCTGCTGCTGCTGCTGCTGCTGCTGCAGAGCAGGAGGGGCCAACAAGTGCGATAAAGAACTCCAGCTTTTACTTCCCTTGCTTTTATTTGCTGCTGCTTGCTGCTGCTTGCTGCTGCTTGCTGCTGCTTGCTGCTGCTTGCTGCTGCGCCCATAGTTTCACTTGCTGCTTTGAACGGACAAAATCTGCTGCTCTTTGCATTTGCTGCTCTTTTCCACCAATAGATTTCTATTTATTTATTTATGTATTTATTTATTTATGTATTTATTTATTTATTTATTTATTTATTTATAATTATGTTTTGTTATTTATTTATTTATTTATTTATTTATTTATTTATTTATTTATTTATTTATTTATTTATTTATTTATTTTTTTGTTTTTCGTTTTCAGCTGCGGATTTATTCCTGTCTATGGTGGATCAGCTGCGGTAAGAAACTCCTGCTCTTCGTCTTCGTCATTTTTTTGCGTTTTTCACTTTCGTAAAAAGTTTAATTAATTAATTAGTTAATTAATTAGTTAGTTAACTAATTAATTAATTAATTAATTAATTAATTAATTAATTAATTAATTAATTAATTGATTAATTAAATAATTAATTAATTGTTTATTTATTCATTTATTCATTTATTCGTTTGTTTGTAATATTTGCTTATTTTTTTTCTATGGGTTGTTCATTCATTTTTGTGTTTATTTAATTACTTTGTCTTTATTTGTTTTTGGTTCATTCCAAATTCACTAATTTGCATTTTCTTTGCTTCTCGAGTTCCTGTCTTTGGCTTTCGCAAGAAAAAGCCAAAGGGCAGCAGCAGCAGCAGCAGCAGCAGCAGCAAAGGCATTTGGCTGCAGCAAAAGCAGCAGCAGCAAAGCTGCTTGGCTGCAGCAACAGCAGGAAAGGTGTTTGGCCGAGCAGCAGCAAAGCTGCTCGGCAGCAGCAGCACCACCACCACCACCAAAGCTGTATACCAGCAGCAGCAGCAAAGCTGTATAGCACAGCAGCAGCAGCAGCACAGCAGCAGCAGCAGCAGCAGCAGCAGCAGCAGCAAAGCTGCATGTGGTGGGCTTTGCAGGAAAATGCCAGAGGGCTGGGAGGGCCTTTTGAAAAGCAAATTTGGCTGCCACATTTTTAGAGCGGCTGTGAGGGCTTTGGCTGGGGCTGACGGGCTGGTGGCCCCGGAGGAGGCGGGTGGGTTTCTGTCGAAGTTTTTTTTAATTCTTTTATTTATTTTAATTCTTTTTCAACCTTTTCAGACTCCCTTTCTTCTTCTCTTTTCCAGTTCACTCCCGAGACAGTTAATGCTGCACTCGGGCTGCTAATGATCTGCTTTTGGACCCTTGAAGTGCTGCTGCTGCTGCCGCTGCTGCTGCTGCTGCTGCTGCTGCAGCGGGCTGTTTTCGCTGGCTGTGAGGCAGTTGTCTGTTGGCTGTTTTCATCTATTTTGTTTTGAATTCATAATTGATTTTATTTAGTTTCTTTTGAACTCACTTTTTGCAATAGGCCGCCGGGCGCGCCGGCAGCACCGGCTGGACTCTGCGGAAGAAGTGAATTCTTTGGACGCGAAGGCCTCGGGTGTATGTACAGCTCTGCTGGCCACCCCACCTTCTTTCGAAAAAGAATTAATTCATTTGTCAAAAGAAATAATTCAAGTTTTGCAAAAGGAGAAGTTCTTGCTGCCCTTCGACCCCTACGCGGCGCCTTGTCTGCAGGTCCTGGGGCTTGCGCTCCAGGCGAAGAAGCTGCGGGGTAAAAGTCATGAAGTTTGCGAAATTGAATTTATTTTCAGTCATTTAACATTATTTAAATGGAATTTAATCTATTTCTGTTTTAAATAAAGTTTCATAATCAAAGATGAATTCAATTCCGCCAATTTCCAAAGAAATCCGTCAGCTTTCCGCCAATATCAGTTCTTACCCGCAGCTGTCTGTACACCCCAGACGCCGGAGGCAGCGGTTTCACTTTCCTCATTTTTCCATTTATTTTATTTTTAAAAGTTCCTACGGGTGTTGCCTTTTATTTAAATTAGTTTAGCCGTCATTAATCATCTTTTTTACTCGATTTAACTTCTTTTTGTTTCATTTCATTTCATTTTCTTTAATTAATTTTTTGCTGCTGCCGCAGAGCCACTTCAGCAGCTTGTCGAAGCGCTTTTCTCGTCTCCAAAGGTATTTAAAAACATAAAAATGAATTTTATTTTTTCAATTTTCTTTTAAATTGCCATTTTTTCTTTTTTGCTTCTACACTTTAAGTGCTGCCTTCAGTGATTTTAATTTCCAACTTGAATGATACTAATTTCTCCTCGGAGTGATTTTAATTCCTAGCTTAAATGCTGTCAGCTTAGAATTCAAATGATTTAATGGAAAATAAAAATTAGTTTGTTTTCAGTTAAATTAATTTTTTAATTTAATTTAAATTTTACTTTTGTCTTTTTCGAACAGGAAAAGAACAGCGACGAGGAGCTTGTGAAATTTGCAGGTACCTTTTTTAATTTTTTTAATTTCTTTTTTATTTTCTTTTTTAATCTTTTTATTTCTTTTTTCGTTTTGATGCGTATTTTTAATTTCTTTTTTTAATCTCTTCTCTAATTCCTCGCAGACGAATTATTATTACTATTGTTATTATTATAATAATAAATGAATAAAATAATAAATGAGCAAATAAGGAGAACAAAGAGAACAAATAAAAAGAACAAATAAAAACAAAAGAAGTAAATGAATAATAAAGAAGCAAATAAAGGAACAAATAACAGAAAAAAATGAAAGAACACATAAACGGATGAAAGAACAAACAAAAGACCGAACGAACAAATAGGAGAATAAAAGGACACAAAAGAGAACAAAAGGAGAAATAAAAGAATAAAAGAATAATGAAGAAATAAAAGAAGAAATGAAAAAATAAAAAAATAAATAAAGGAATAAAAGAAGGAAATAAAAGAATAAAAGAATAAATAGAAGAATAAAAGAAGAAAAGAAAAGAATAAAAAAATAAATAAATAAATAAAAAAGAAAAAGAATTGAAAGTTGTTTTGCAATTGCAGAGGCCTTGGCGGAGAGCGCTTGTGGGAGTCGAACTTTGGAAGTTTTTTTTTCTTTTTTTTCTCCGCAAACTTTTCAAAAGTTTTTTTCTTCTTTTATTTTGAAAAGGGCCCCGCAGCTGGCTGCAGGTGGGAGTTTAATTAATTAATTAATTAATTAAATTTAATTTAATTTAATTTAATTTAATTTAATTTAATTCATTTATTTGATTTATTTTGATTTTATCCAATTTATTTGACTCGGTTTGTTTAATTCGACTTGTTTGAAAAAAGAACTTCAGAAAATTCTCCAAGTTTTGTTCAAAGAGCCGCTCTCGCCTTCACCGGTTTTTCGTTTTTTTCTTTTTCACTTTAATTATATTTGTGCGTTGTATTATTTATTTTTACAATTACATATTTTTGGATATTTATATATATATATATTTATGTATATATATTTAATTTCATATATTTTTGTATCTATATATATATTTATATATATGTATTTATTTTTATATTTACATATTTTTGTATATTTATACATATACATTTATATACAGGTATATTTATATATATACATATTTATATTCGTGTATTTATATATTTATACATGAATATATATATAGATTTATATGTTTATATATTTATCTGTTTATATATTTAAATATTTATGTATTCATATATTTAAATATTTATGCATTCATATATTTATATATTCACATATAAATATATTTATATATTCACATATTTATGCATTTATTTGCACATTTATATATTTGTATATGTTTTAAATCTTGTGATGAATTTATATAAAAAAGAAATATAATAATTCCCAAGTTCTTGTAAATGAATTTATTTACTTTTTTGCATTACAAGTTCTTTTGTTCCGCCTCCCGTTAAAGCTCGTTTCCGTTTGCTGCTGCTGCTGCTGTCGCTGTTGCTGTTGCTGTTGCTGCTGCTGTTGCTGTTGCTGCTGCTGCTACTACTGCTGTTGCTGCTGCTGCTGCTGCTGCTGCTGCTGCTGCTGCTCAGGCCGCTTTGGCAATTTCTTGCTGCAGAAGGTGCTGCAGTCGCCGTCCTTTGAAGCGCCGCATTTGAAGCTGCTGCTGCAGGGTGAGTTGAATTAATTTTAATCTTTTTGATTTAATTTTTGAGTTGAATTAATTTTAATCTTTTTGATTTAATTTTTGAGTTGGATTAATTTTAATCTTTTTGATTTAATATTTGAGTTGAATTAATTTTTAACTTTTTGATTTAGTTTTTGAAGTTATTTGGCATTATTTGTTTATTTGTTGTTTGTTTGTTCTTCAAAGTCACTTAAAACAGTCTTTGTTTGTTTATTTGTTTTTGCAATTTAAATTATTTGAAATACCTTTTGCTCATTTCCAAATTCAAAGTTTGCTTTCTTTCTGTTTGCTTCTCTGTTTTTTTTTCTTTTGCTTTTTTGTTTTTATTTATCTGAGAGATTTTCCTTTTAGTCTTTTCGTTTTATTTATCACAAAGATTTCCTCTTCAAGTTTGCATTCATTTGGGACAAGCTGGACCCGCGCAGGGCTTCTGCTGCTGCTGCTGCTGCTGCTGCTGCTGCTGCTGCTGCTGCGGGGCTTCTGTGCGGGTTTTGGGGGCGTTTTGGTGTCTTTTGTATTTGCGGCGCCTTCCGGGTGTCTGGACACCTTTTTGCACTTAAAGTTGCGCTGTGCAGCATCTGCTGCTGCTGCTGCAGCTGCTGCAGCAGCAGCAGCAGCAGCAGTTCTTTCTGTTTTTTGCTGCGTGTCGTGGACTCAAACTTGCTGTTCTGGTGCTCTACGTGCTGCTGCTGCTGCTGCTGCAGCTGCGCTGCGCATATTTGCTGTAGACTTGGTTGAATTAGGCTTTGCCTGCTGCTGTTGCGGCAGCAGCTGCTGCAGCAGCTGCTGCTATAGCTGCTGCTGCAGCAACTGCGCTGCGCAGATTTTCCGGATTTTCGCGTGAATCGCGCTTTGTCTTCTGCTGCTGCTGCAGCAGCAGCAGCAGCAGCAGCAGCAGCAGCAGCAGCACTGCTCACATGTGCAGACTTTTGGCGAATTGTCTTTTTGCTCAGCTCTGGACTTCGAAGAAATTTTGTTTTGCGGAACTGCGGCGGTGCTGTGGCGGTGCGCGGAGGCTTGCCGGCGGCTGCGGTGTACGTACACCGTATTTACGGGCAAACTCTTCGAAGCCCTCAAAATAAAAAGCGGCACTTCTTTTTCTTTTGCCTGGTGGAGTTTGCTGGGCCTCTGCGCTCCCGAGGACCTGCCGCAGCAGCTGCTGCAGCAGCTGCTGCAGCAGGGCGGCGAGCCGCCGGCCGGCGAGGGCGCTGCTGCTGCTGCTGCTGCTGCAGCTCCTGCTGCTGCAGCAGCAGCGGGAAAGGAAGACGAGGAAGCAGAGGAGGAAGACGCCCAAGAAGAAGGGGGGCCCGAAGGTCCCAAAGGAGCTGCAGCAGCAGCAGCAGCAGCAGCAGCAGCAGCAGCAGCAGCAGCAGCAAAGGAAGAAGACAGTCAGCAGCAACTTCGGCTTGTGGACATTTGCACTCCCACGGGCTGCTCCGTGCTGCTGTCGCTGCTGCGCTTTCCCGCCAACGCCATTCAGCCGCTGAACTCCGGCTTCAAAAAGTTCGTCCGAAGTGCCGCGAATTTGCAACTCCGAGTCAAAAAATGGAAAACTAAAAAAGGGCCTCCTGAGACTGAGTCCCAGTAAGTGCAGTTTTGCGTTGAAGTCCTTTTAATTGGCTTTTTTTCTTTCAACTGAGTCCCAGTAAGTGGATTTTTGCGTTGAAGTCCTTTCAATTGGCGTTTTTTCTTTCAAGTTCCGCCAAGTTGCACTCAAGAAAGCTCTCTGTTGGCGGGGAAACTGTTCTTGAACTTGAAGTTTAAAAGATAAAGGAGGAAGCAGCAACGGGAGCTTCAAGAAAAGTGCTCAACTGCTCTTCTTCTCCTCGAAATGGCTTTCTGCTGCTGCTGCTGCTGCTGCTGCTGCTGCTGCTGCGCTGCACCGCTGGAACTTGGGGTGTATGTACACCTGCTGCGCTCGCCGGATGCGTCTGAAAGCGAATTTAAATGCCAAAATAGATGCAGTTGGTTCATAAATATAATATTTATCAAAATAAAGCCTGTGATGGAGAAAATAAATCCCAAGTCGAAGATTTCCTTTGTGTTGCAGCTCCCTGCTGGAACTGATGACCACCAACCGCCTGACTTCCCGCCTGCTGCAGCAAATTGCAGACACTGGCAGCAGCAGCATACAGCCCAGCAGCATTCTCTACTTGATAAGACATTTAATTCCCTTTGCTGCTTCTTTTGCCCTCGACCCTGTCGGCGGCTTCGTCCTCACCTCTCTCTACAACGCAGCCACTGTAAGCTGCTGCTGCTGCTGCTGCTGCTGCTGCTGCTGCAGATGGTGCCAGTGGCGGAAACTTGCTGCGAATTCCGCTGCTGCTGCTGCTGCTGCAGATGGTGCCAGTGGCCGAAACTTGCTGCGAATCCCGCTGCTGCTGCTGCTGCTGCTGCTGCTGCTTGCGTCGGCTTCTGTGCGTCTGTTCCTGGGGCTGCTGCAAATGCCCCTGCTTCATCTGCTGCTGCTGCTGCTGCTGCTGCTGCGTTGCTGCTGCGGCTTCAGCCTGAGCTGAAGCGAGAGATAGTGGAGGCGCTGCTGCCTGTGGAGTCGGAGCTGAAGGAGAAGAACTACACGGCTTACATGAAGTGCGAAGTTTACAAATTCACAAAAGACAAAGAAGAGTGGCAGAAGCGGCAGGAAAAGAGAAGCAAAACGCGAGTGGGCCTTTTGCTGCAGCAGCAGCAGCAGCAGCAGCAGCAGCAGCAGCAGCAAAAGTCGCGGCCTTCAAATCCGAAATTTGCAAAAGTTGAATTTCTGAATTCTTCCCCAAATTGCTGCAGCAGAAAGCCGCGAACTGTCGAGACACTCCGCACTAAAATTCAAATTTAATTTAATTTTTAAAAGCTGCTGCTGCAAAAGAATTTGCTGCTTTTGAATTAGTTTTGTGTCAGTGCGCGTGAACTTCGCAGAAAATGTGTTTTTAATGTTTTTATTCATTTACATTGTTTTTTATTCATTTAAATTCTTTTTTATTTATTAAAATTGTTATTTTGTTTCATTTTTTATTCTTATTTTCCTTTTTGTTGAGCTGAAATGAATGCAACTCTGCTGGAATGCCGCATTCCAATTAGTGGAATTCAAGTTCGTTGAATGCGCGTGAGATGTTTTCTGAATTGTTTCCATTTGCGTCATTTAATTCTTTTTCTTTTTATTTTAAAATTGAACAATAAAATGCTTTCTTAATTGCTTTTATTTATGTCAGTTAATTCCTTTTGCTTTTTATTTCCAGGAACTGTTCAAAGATATTATTTCGGACGCAGCCATCGAGGTGGAGAACACCCAGGAGGCGGCGGATCTTCTGGTGAGTTTCTCCATCTTTATTATTATTTTTAAAATTAAAAGAAATCGGAAAAGAGGAAAAAGAAAAAACAACAGAAGTTAGACACGGGGGAAATTGCTGCTGCTGCTGCTGCTGCTGCTGCTGCTGCTGCTGTTGCTGTGCTGCTGGTGCACATCGGTGGGAACAGAGAAACAGCAAGTGGAAACACGAAAAAAAGGCGGAAAGAAGTTATAAAAAGAAAAAGCTTTTTATGTTCCAAAAAAAGAATAACATTGGCAATATTATCGTTTGTTTTGTTTAGTTTTTGCGCTGCTTTCTGCAGCCAGACAATCCGAAGATCAAGAAATCCGAGGCCGAGTCGACTCTGCTGCAAAACGAGGGGAAAGGATTTCGAAAACCAAAAAAAGAAAATAAAAACAAAAAAGAAACTGTTTTTGGAGACGAAGAAGAGGAGATAAACGCCAAGGGGAAAGCAGAAAAAGAAGCCAAACGCGCAATCGATGAAATATTCCTTGGAGGAAAGCTGAATAGTTTGAAATCTATTCCGATCTAAACACCCCTAGAGCACTTCTATTCTAATTAGAATTAATGAATTAGGAAAAGTGTTGTTCCAACATTCTTATTTTAGAACTTAGTTGAACTTCGAGAATTTAGTCGAGGGCGGAATCAGCAAACTGCAATTATGGCTCAGCTAGTTGAAAGTGGCACCTTCGACAAACAAAAAGTTGATTTTAAATTCCCAAATAAGTAAATATACTTTTAAGAAAACGACAAACAAAAAGTGGATTTTAAATTCCCAAATAAGTAAATATACTTTCAAGAAAACGGCAAACAAAAAGTGGATTTCAAATTCCCAAATAAGTAATTGTACCTTCAAGAAAACTTGAAATGAAGATAGAAAGATGACTGGGGAGATCGGTGATGAATTCAGAAAGGCCTTTTTGAACGAGAGCGCGCTAGAAGGGCTGCGAATTCAAGTTTTTCTATTTTCAATTTCTCTTCTTTCTGCTATGAATTCAAGTTCTTCTATTCCCGTTTTAATTTGTCTTTTTTGTTTTATATTTTCAGCATCTGAGGAAACGCAGAAAGGAAAAGAGAACAAAAAGAAGAAACAGCTCACAGGGAAGGCCAAAGAGAGTTCAAGCTCTTCAGCGCCTTCAGACGAAAATGAAAATGCGAATTTGAACAAGACAAGAAAAAACAAAGACTCCGCTGTCGACACAACTCGGGACTTCTTTGAGGAAAAAAATACTTCAAAAAACAAAAAGGAAATCGCGAAAAAAAGGAAAATAGAGGTTTGTTTCGTTTCGCACGAAGTTTCGATTCTGTGGGCGAATCTGAAAGCTTTTGAATCTGTCTTGGATTGCGCATTTTGCGTTTCTGCTCCTTCATATATGTTATATCTATCCTTATTAGATGCATAAAGACTTATATTTGATTATTTAGACTATTTCTGTCCACTTTCTCGTCAAAATGAGTCCTAGGGAGCAGGCCCCCGGGGTGCTGAGTTTGATTGCAACAGAGCTGTTGAAATGGTTGAAAGTTGCAGTTCTGTCGTATCCATATTCTTTTCTTCGTTTTCTTTTTGTAATTTTGCATTTCTGTCGCATTTATATGACTTATTTTGCATTTCTGTCTCATTATTTGACTTATTTTGCATTCGTTCATGTACTTGCAGATAGAGAAGTCGGAGGCGGACGAGCGCCCCGTGAATTCAAAAAAGAAGAAAGCCGTTTCTGATGGCAAGAATAAACAATGAGACTGAATCAGTTGGCGGGAAATGTGGCGAAATATATTTGAAAAATATTTATCTCGACATAATTGGCTTGTGTTTCCACAGGTTGACTGTTTGTTTCAATTTACTTCAGTCAATTTGACGTGCAATAGCCTGTGCACGACCCGACCTCCTCCCTTTAGAATTCTAAGTTCCCCGGCGCAATATTTTGCGCTTTGAGGAACAAAAATAACGAAAGTAATCCCTTTTATAATTGCTATTATTGGCAGACTTCCCTATTGCCACGAATCACATGAAGGCAGCCCATTTTCTGCAGTGCAAGGGTATGAAAGTTCATGTCTGGGACGGAGTGTGACATCTCTTCGGGAGGGCCGAAGATAAGTTGTAGCAGCTGAGCACTAATAGTTTAATTCGCTTTCTGGGAATAAATTAGTGCGCAAAGAGTTGGACTTGTAAGTCGACTGGGAGGCGAATCTGCAGCGGGTCTGCCCTCTGCAGTGCTCAAAAGAGCTTTCCAGCTGCGTCTCTACCCGAAAGCCAACGTGGGTAGATGATAAAGTCTTTAAATTGCATAAAACCAGTCTTAAAGATGTTGAAAATGGGAACTTTAGGAAGACTGAGCTGCGCGGAAAGGAAAGCTGGGGCCCCAGAGTCGAGCAGGGGCCCCCATCTACGGAACAGCGACACTGACTGTTCGGAAAGCGGGCATGGACCCGCGAATTAAGAGTAAAACTAAATAACTCCTCTTCCGGAAATCTTAGGAAGATAAAGTTTATTCTAATTTTTCGTCAGCAGATCGTTTGATCGGTGCCGAGAGAGCGCTATGAATTGACTGGTCTGGTATGTGATGGAGAGCAGCCACTCAACGCAGGCGGCTTCCCAAGCCGCAGCAGCGCATAATTTAGTTTGAATTGCGTTAAAAAATGCAAGTAAGAAATGAGTTGAGGGAATGTCGCTCAGTTTTTGTTCCGAGTTTCAGCTGGGCTTGCAGAGCGTGCTTGCTGCCGACGGCGATCCGCAGTGTCTGCCGCTGGACGCGAGCAAAGATGAGGCCAAGGGGACTTTGTATGAATTCATTGATGTTCCGCCTGAAGTTTGTGAAGCTGCTGGCGCTGCAGATGAGGGTTTAGAGGATTCTTTCGGGGGCACTCCCGCTGCGTGCGGCGGCGCAGCGCGCAGCAGCAGCAGCTCCGCGGGGAACTGCAGCAAGCCGGCGCTCCTCTCCAGTTTGCTTTCCCGCAGCTTCCACGAGTCCACAAAAGCATTAAAAGAGTCCAAATATGAAGACGTTCTCGAGGATTCCGGGGAGCCGCCCCACCGCGAGATCATTTCGCGTTTCTACCGGCTCAAGGCCATCAAGCACCCCCACCTCTGCGCCTACACGAACGTGCTGCGTTCGAAAAGGCGAATTTATTTGGTTTCCGAGTACTGGTCTTTGTCCCTGCAGGACATAATCGACTCCTGGAACGAAGCAGGGGCTGCGCAGCCCCGCGAAACTGGCCGCGCCGCAGACCCAGCAGCAGCAGCAGCAGCAGCAGCAGCAGCAGCAGCAGCAGCAGCAGCAGCAGCAGGGGCTGCGCCGGCGAGCTGGGACCGGGGAAAGCTGCAGTTTCTGGCGCGGGTGGCTGCGGAAACTCTCGCTGCAGTGGCGCACTTGAACAGCTGCGGGCTGAGCCACGGGCGGCTGCAGCCGCGCACCATCCGCATAGACACGCAGGGGAATGTGCGGCTGAGCGAGTGGGGCCTCTCTTACCTCACAGGGGGGGCCCTCTTGGCCCCCGCTGCGGACTTGCTGCCTCCCTTCCCGCTGCTGGCCCCTGAGCAGCTCCTGGGGGGCCCCCAGGTCCTCCAGCGCTGCCCCACTTCTTCCAAACAGGATGTCTGGGCCCTCGGCGTGCTTTTGCTGCAGGTTCTGCAGCCCCCCTGGGGTGTACGTACACCCGAAAGCGGCCCCCCGAGCAGCAGCAGCAGCGCAGCAGCAGCCGCAGCCGCAGCAGCAGCAGCAGCTGACCCCCAGCAAGCCCGCAAACGCGAAAGCCCCCATGCAGACACAAAGCACTCCCACCAGCCAAGTCCTGCTGCTGCTGCTGCTGCTGCTGCTGCGAACGAAGAAAGGGAAAGTGACACTCTCGGGTGTACAGACAGCTTCAGCAGCAAGCTGCAGCAAATCACCCAGCTGGTGCTTTACTGCGGCCTCGGCCTTGACTTCCAAGTCCTCCGCCCGCTGGACCCCGCGCAAGACGCAGCAGCAGAAGCAGCAGACGCTCCCGCAGCAGCAGCAGCAGCAGCAGACTCACCCGCAGCAGCAGCAGCAGCAGCAGCAGCAGCGGCCACGGCGCCTACAATTTCCGCGGTGGGCACGGAACTCTCGCGGTGGCTGCTGCACCGGAAGCTGCTGCTTCTCAAGATGATGGCGAAAGCAGCGGGCCCTCCGTGCTTCATGCTCCCGCAGCGTACGTACACCGCAGCGCCCGCAGCAGCAGCAGCAGCAGCAGCAGCAGCAGCAGCAGCAGCAGGCGGGAGCGGGAAGCAGCCTTTGCAGCACGTCGCCGGTGCAGCGGAAGCGCCGGGCAGCACGGAGCCGGCGCTGACCAGTGGCCATGCCGGAGCAGCAGCAGCAGCAGCAGCAGCAGCAGCAGCAGCAGCAGCAGCAGCAGCAGCAGCAGCAAGTTCTTCTTTTGAAGAAACTGAGTCGAAGCTGTTTGAAAGCTGCTTAGTGGAACTCGCCAAGTGGCTCTCTGGGGCTTCGCTGTGTCACCGCAGCCACTTTGGCTGCTCCCGCTGGCTGCAGCAGAAAGAAGCAGCAGCAGGCAGCACGCCCGAGGCGCCCGCAGCAGCAGCAGCAGCAGCAGCAGGCGGCAGGCCCGAGGAACCAGCAGCAGCAGCAGCAGCAGAACCAGCAGCAGCAGCAGCAGAACCGGCAGCAGCAGAACCAGCAGCAGCAGCAGCAGCAGAACCGGCAGCAGCAGAACCAGCAGCAGCAGCAGCAGCAGCAGCAGCAGCAGGGAGCGAGGCTGCTGCGCGGCAGCAGCTGCTGGAGGAGCTGCAGCAAGTGAAGCAGTTTCTGCGGGCGTGTTTGACTGTGCATCCGTCGAGCCGGCCTTCTGCTGCTGCGCTGCTGTGTCTGCCGTGGCTGCAGCAGCCGCAGCAGCAGCAGCAGCGCTGGTGTCTGAAGGGGGCGGAGTGTGTGGGGTTTATAGCGGAGTTGAAAGTGCAGGAGGAGCTGAGCAGGGTTTTCAAAGACCTCGAGGACGGCGAAGAAGGTCAGTCGAGGGTTTAGGGTTTAGGGTTTAGGGTTTGGGCGAGGGTTTAGGGTTTAGGGTTTGGGCGAGGGTTTAGGGTTTAGGGTTTGGGGGAGGGTTTAGGGTTTAGGGTTTGGGGGAGGGTTTAGGGTTAGGGTTTGGGGGAGGGTTTAGGGTTTGGGGTTCAGGGCTTGCCCGTCGCTCCCTGCGCCTGCGCCTGCAGCAGCAGCAGCGCAGCAGCAGCAGCAGCAGCAGCAGCAGCCCGCCTTCCCCTGGCTGCCGCACTCCCGCTGGGGCCCCCGCTGCAGCAGCAGCCTCGAGCTGCTGCAGCGCAACCACAACATCGGCCTTGAGGAGTTCTTCTACTGGTGGCAGCTGCAGGGCGGAGACGTCCACGCGGCGCTCTTTGCTGCTGGCGCCTTCAGTTCGGTCCCTCCCCTCTTTGCCCTCCCTCTTTGCTGCCTCAGGGGGGCCCCCCGGGGGGCCCCCCGGGGACGCGCCCGCGTTGACGCGCGTCGAGTTCTTGGCTGCCTTTGCCCGCTGCTGGGGCGTCACAGCTGGGGGCCCTGGCTGCTGCTGCTGCTGCTGCAGCAGCAGCAGCAGCAGCAGCAGCAGCAGCAGCAGCGGCAGCGGCAGCGGCTCGCCGGCGCCCCCCGCTGCAAAGCCGCTCGGCGAAACAGCAGCAACAGCACAAGCAGCAGCAGCAGCAGCAGCAGCAGCAGCAGATGGGGCCTCCCAGGAGCCGGAAACTGTTTGTTGTGGGGAGAGTGGAGATTTATTTTCGGACTCTTTTTTTATTTCGGGATTTACGGAGGACAGACACTGGAAAGATGTCCGGCTTTGGAGCGAAGGAGATCTTCGTGTCTTCGGTGAGACTCTGGGGGCCTTTTGTGAGCAGCAGCAGCAGCAGCTGCTGCTGCTGCTGCCTTGCTGCTGCTGCTGCTGCTGCTGCTGCTGCTGCTGCTGCTGCTGCTGCTGCTGCTGCTGC
>NW_013651784.1:14887-15686 GCF_000499385.1 Eimeria necatrix | reverse complement strand
CAGACCAACACCCCAAGTCTTCCCAGAAACATCACGCGCAGCGCGACACAATAACACTCAGCGCTCTCCGCACTTCTTTTCCACATAGTGTGCACTCCAACCTACCAGCACCGACATCCCAGCAGCAGCTTCGCGAAATACACTGTGTTCTGTAAGCCACTATTTTGTGTGCGAAACGTGTCTTAGCAATGTACGAACAAGCTACCAAACAGTTTCCCGGGGCGATTCACTGCGGCCTTTGGTATGTTGCTTGAGGAGTTCAAGAGTGAAACAAATACGTTTGTGCTTGGCTCTTGCACAGTCGGCAAATATACGTATGATGGAGGCCGAGTGAAGTAGCAAAGACGAACATAGCAATCTGAAGCACATAGCACCAAACCAGCCCCCATAACGCTCTCGAGTCCAACCCACTGTCTGCGCATTCCAGTCAGCACGCACGCTCAAGCAGGTTCTCATCATACGCAAAGCACACGAAGCTACAATATTCCTTTTTTATCTCGGGTAACGTGAGACAGTTCCGCAAAGCCGCGAAAACCACCACACTCACAGTGTCAAGCCACCGTTCTCTTCCTCAGTCAACATTAGCCGCAGCAAACAACCGCTGCATAAGTGCATTGCTATGCTTCAACAATAGAACGAAAAACCACGCACTGGCTACAAACGTTCGCGCACCTGCAACTCGCTCCGTGTGCAGTTAAATGATGCCACTCGTTACACACCCTAGACGCACAACGCATCCTCCACTGCGCGCTCGAACCCAGGCGCGAGCCAACAGCCCTTGTGCTGACACACTGTCGTC
>NW_013651784.1:0-14787 GCF_000499385.1 Eimeria necatrix | reverse complement strand
AAAGCCGCGAAAACCACCACACTCACAGTGTCAAGCCACCGTTCTCTTCCTCAGTCAACACTAGCCGCAGCAAACAACTGCTGCAGAACTGCACTGCTATGCTTTAACTATAAAACGGAAAGCGACGCACCAGCTAGAACACGCCAGCTTATACAAATGCCGATCTGCCTGGCATTCTGTGCTCCAACCCACAATCTACGTTTTCAGGTCACAGCGCACTCCCGGGGGAATCCTCTTCGTATGTAGAGAAAATGCAGCTACGCTATTCCTCACTTATCTCGGGTAACGTGAACCAGACTTCGCAAAGCGGAGAAAACCACCACACTAACAACGCGAGGCCATCGTTCCCTTCCTCAGTCAACACTCAGCGAAGCAAGCAACCAACGCACACCTGCACTCCTAAGCATCGCAGATAACAAAAAAAAATGAACCGACACGAGAAGCTCGCGCACCTGCAACTTGCACCGTGCGGAGTTTAGTGACGGCACTCGTTACACACCCTAGACGCACAACACATCCTGCACCGCGCGCTCGAACCCTTGCGCGAGCCAACAGCTCCTGTGCTGACACACTGTCGCCAGACTCCAGAGGCATGAAGCCTGAAATCAATAGTCACATGCACTAATTACAGAACGGTCCCTTGATGCAAGTGGCAAACACTTTACTGACGTTTCTGCTCGAACACGCGGTGTTATTGAATTGACGCTGCAGTTCGTCGGGCGCGCTTCTACGCTCCTCTTCCTCCCTAGCCATTCTCAAGCGCGGTCGTCCCGTCAGCGCGTGCGTGGCCAGGTGCTTAACCACTAGCACTGGGAGCGAGCGTCCAACTGCGCAAAACACAGCGACTAACGTCGTCCAGCAGCGGAGTCGTCGCCCAGAAGCGAAGTTGGTGTCTAGTCCAGCACAAGACACCACACTCGAGCGACGCCGAAAAGTGAAACCAGCACGTAGGGCGATCCTCAACGTATTTGCGTAGCCACAGCATGACTGTTACGAGGTTGTATCTGCAGCTGCAAGCCACAAACGCTGCTGCGAAGCTGTCAAGTGACAACTCTGTCTCGTGCCGACGTGCCTTCGCGTTCACTGCGCAATGTCAGATGTCGTGGCGTCCACGCAGCGTACTCCCATTAACCAGCTCGGCACCACAGCCACATGATCTGCAACTCTGACGGAATCACGCGACAAGCGTAGACAGTCAGACGAAATTAGACGCCGACTTTGCTTCACATCCCAGTTGTTTGCCACAGAAGGAACTGTTAGTGCTCTATTCGTCACGCGCCTGCGCGTTCATCCGCACTTTCTGCGTTTTAGCGTTTCCAATGACGTACCGACGTGTCGCATCCCACGTCAAGAACCTGCACCACGAACCGCTTCGTCGCGTCCAAATGTATGGCCTCGGATTCAGAGTATGTCACGAGGCCGCTCCGATCAAAGGGTTCGGCGCGCAGATTTGCTGACTTCTCAGTTTGTGTTTGCATTAAGCACAGCACCTGAGGGTGGCACCTTCGCAACTCAACAGCGGATCAGCCGCACTGATTCCCGCGCAGCCTGTGCCCCTTGACAAAAACGGCCTAGCAAATTTTTCGGTGCTGCGTCATCACCAACACCAAAACCACACCCCTGTCGCATGCCACTGCACAAACACATGGCAACACAAACAGAACAACACCTCAGAAGTACTTCCAAAAGTTCATATAGTTTCGTCCTTCAGCTACCTCTAAGATCAAACTCTACGTCTACGCGTGGCGCCACACAGCACGCATATCAACACCCCTCGTCCTCCCCAGAGAAATCACACGCAGCGCGGCACATTAACACTCATCTCTTTCTGCGCCTTTTGGCCGCGGGATGTGCACCCCAGCCTACCAGCACTGGCATGCCGGCAGTAGCTTTCTCAATATGCACTGTGTACTGCAAGCCATACTTTTGTGTGCACTATGATTCTAAGAAAAGTGCGGACAAACTGTCGAGGCGCCTCTTGATCCACTCAGACCTTTGGTAAGTTGCTTTGGGAATTAAAGAATGAAAAATGCAAGTTTGTGCTTGACTACTGCACATACGGCAAAAATGCACATAAACACATTCGACTGAGGCACCAAAGATGCAGATATCCATCGAAGCGACGTGGCGACAAGCAAACACGACAACGCAAATGCCTCTCCGCTGAGTACACTCCAGTTTGACCCACGATCTATTCATTCAAGTCAGCAAGCATGTTTAGGGAGATCTTAACTTTCCTAAGGCATGCGCAGCTACCGTGTTTCTTTCGGAGCTCTCTCAATGTGAACAGTTTCTGCAAAGCCGCGAAAACCACCACACTAACAGCGTCAAGCTATCGTTTTCTCTCCCGGTGAACGCAAACGAATCCTGCATAAGTGCATTGCTATGCTTCAACAGTAGAACGAAAAACCACGCACTGACTAGTGGAGTTCCCGCAGCTGCAGCGTGCCTCGTGTGCACTTAAAAGGCGGCACTCGTCAATACATCTAGGTTGCAAAAGACCTATACTGCATGCGTGAGCCCATGCGCAAGCTAACAGCCCCTGTGCGGACGCATCGTCACCAGCCTGTCGAGGCATGAAGTATGCAATGGTTGGTCATGTACACTACGTACGGAAAATTTTCTTAATGGTGAGGGCAGCTTTGCGTTGCGAACCAGGACACCGCAAATGCAGGGTACTTCGTGTTTCAAGTTGATGCTTTGTAGAGCAATGCTGCGTATTGCTCTCAATGCTAACTGCATTGTTTTGCGGAGAATTTCATTCTGCAAAAAAAGAGAGCGATTGAGAAAATGTCATGGGATTTGCTGTTGGCGGCCCGTTGTGCGAAATGCTCGATGCATGGCCGGCGTTCGTACGCACCTGCTCATTGTGTTTATATTTCTTTTGCTTCATCATCAGGATTGAATCGGGTTATCGCTTCATCAGCCAGTGAGCGTCCTGATGGTGCAGCTGAATACGTTACTTCTAGAGAAATGCAGCTGTCAAACAGCAAAATGGTGCTGAAATTTGCTTTTTGTACGCTGCGCTTGCGATCATGTCTGTACTGCTGCAGCAGCAGCGGCAGCAGGAGAGAGAGGAGTTTCAGTTTCTATTTAGGCCTTGCAGCTACGCGTCCCGCCTGCCCTTCTGGCTGTTCTGCAGCTTATACACCGTATTTTCACTTGCTGACATTTAGCGTCTACTGCGTTTCTTGTGGTGCTCCTGTTAAGGAAGAATTCTGTGTACAGGGTGTTATTAGAGCTAAGTTCAAACGGTGCACAAGCACACCACGGGAAAGTTGTTCGATGCAGTCTGCCACAGACAGGAGCTCACATGTCGCTGCGTAGTCCTTTTTAATGCACTTGCCTCTGATGCCCCTTCAAAATACAGCCCTACTTTAGGTATCAGTTTTCGACTTCGTTGACAGCATCGCTTGTCGAGGCCCACGAGCCAGGGATAATGTTGGCGCTTTCCCGTGTTAAAATACTCCCGTGATACTCATTAGCTCTAAATACAAGAAGAATTGCAACAGTTTCAACGCTTCAACGCCTGCTACGCTCGTATGGCGTTTCCAATTACCAGCCAACAGAAGATCGAGCGCAGTAAAGTCCTTCAATAAAAATACACCGCCGTATGCATCTTTGGCAACTTAGAACATTCGCTGAAAATCACGATCTGCTCAAGCTTTTTTCACTCCCAAGCAGTAGGCAAACGCACGATCTTTAAGTATTTCTTCGCATATTACAATGCTTGTTGGTGACAAGAGTTGTTGTTCTCTCCCCCGGCCGCCTGAGTGACACCATGCCAAATACCCAAGTCCATGGTTTCCTTTAAAAGTGAGGTTTTTTCCTGCTTGTTACGAACCGTCAAATGTGTCACTAATAATGTCGCGTTGGAGACAAGAACGTACCATGGTCGGAACGCGCTGCCGTCGTAAAACCTCTGTGCATAAGCTGCGCTTGATAGCACAACGCAGGTCTTGCGAACACCCCACCTAACCGCACCTTTGCCGTTCTTCAGTTTTTTCTCACTGCCAACACAGAAGCCGAAAACAGAAGAACCGTCGGAATAAACTTGCATTACCCTAAGCTAATTAATTTGGCGGTTTCTTACTACTCAAGTTTTCACCTCTTAATTTCAAATTAGAAGCCCGGGATGCTTGCAATACAGAGCAGATATGCCTTGTACACAATTACCGGTTTCTTTTTCAAGGAGGTTGCCAATTTCTCTGCCGGGACAATGCCAGGCTGCAATTTTACTATGCAATAATCGCTCGGAAACGAGGTTCTTACGACCGGACAGTTAATAATGCCTTACTTTTGAGAACAGTCAGTGCATAGATTGTGAAGAACAAGCATTGCAGCAACATCCGAATACTTTAATCTTGACATTTCACTGTCACCCAATTTAGAATATGAACAGAAGCAAGAGGAAAACGCCACAATTACGCTCGCATTTTTATTATGCAGAAATAGCGGCAAGCGCGTCCCAGAGTTCGCACATTATTCGCTCTACACAGTTCAATGTAATGCAATGGCAACAGAGTCAAGAGCTTCAGCTGGGAATGCTCAGAATCTACTTTTCAGTTGCCTGCACTTTTTTGCGCATACACTTCAACGCTTAGACACACTCCATCAAGGCCGCGGACAACGTGGTGCAAACTCGATAGCGCAGCTGACGAACGCGAAGAACACACCGCATTTAATAACTGAGCAGATACGCAGACGTTCCCTAAGGGCCTGCCTTCCCCGGTCAACATATTTAGGATGTTCCCTGATGCTGACCAACCTCTAGAGGTCACACTAGTCAGAAGCCATCGTCAGAATCTCTCAATTGCTACAAACGAAAGATAAAAGGCAAGCTGCCCATAACAAGCCACCCAAGAGACGCAAACATTTCAGTTGCCTACCTTTCAACAACTTTAAACACTCGCAGCTTTCTTTTCAAGGCTACGTTTACCTTTGCTTCACAGTTGTAGACTGTTGGTCTCACTACCGACCCTGCCGCTGCGTTGGTCGGGCAGCAGTTTTCAAGCGCATAAAGCTTTGTTATCTGTGACAGATAATCCTACGTCTCCCAAGCACAACTGAAGTCGCTCACATCTAAGGCATTTTGTATATTAAATTGTCGAAATTAACCCCGGTTGATGTGGACGAGTGATCAAGAACCCAAAGGTAGCATCCTAGGGCTCTTAGTGTTTATTTAAAACAATAGAGTAAGCCACTTCTTGATGCCGCATGGTGAGGAACAAATTTACAGAGGAAACAGCGGTCCCTTGCGTACAGCGTTAAAAACATATTCGACGCAATTCTAAAGAGTTACTACTTGTGTTCCTGCTCTAAAATTTTATGTTTCCTCGCTTCTTCGGCGTGCCGTCAAATCGTATCTCGTACTACACGCTGGGCAAAATTAAAGCCGCTCACAAACTGAGACACGTCCCTGTAGGAACAAATGCTCTAACTGATCCCTCAGCCTTCGTCTGGGATCCCGAGAGCACTTTGGCAGTATAATGCCATATGAAGAAAGATGAGTGTCAGTAAGCACAGCTTGTGAAACTGGTTGCGCTCATGAGCTTCGAAAACTTCGTACTCACGACAAGCTGGATTTGGCTGCATGCTGCTGATAGTTGAAGTTCGGTTGTACTACCCGGTTCAGAATTTCCACGCAAGCAGTGCCGTGCATATAGGGTCTGCCGCAGATTCCGGTGCTCCCCGTCGTTTCCTATACCATTAAAAACTGCCTCGAAGGTCTTACATATATACAGCTCTCCACAGTCCAGCATAAGCAAAAATAGAGAAACGATCTATGCGCTATTTATACTTTTCATGTAGGCATGCCAGAAGAGAAGCACAAAGGCTTTTCTGTTTGGGTGTGGGACAGAAAAATAGGCACGCTCTCAGATGAATGAAAAGGATCTCGACGGCAAATTATAACTTCAGCTTTTGTATCAGTGAGCTTCCTTTCCATTAGGCATGAGAGCTTGCTTTGCAAACGCCTACAAGCTGACAGGTTGCAGGTGAAATATTTTTGATCCACACATGCGTGTGAAGCGAATTGAACAAATACACGCAGAAAGGCATCTGCAGAAGTGTCTGTTCACAGGGATAGTAACTCATGGCTTCCTGGCTTGGCTCGCTGTCCGAAACGCCGAGACGCATTGCAACAACCACACGGGTGCATATTTGCTAGCATGGACGGATGAAAACTTCTCTCTGCTGTCTTCAGCAGAATCACGATGCTGCAAGTCTTCATTTAAACAACTCAAGAGCAACCGCCTGCCCAAACAATTAGGATCTCACTTGCAATACATCGTGAAAACCATGCTGTGCAGATATGAAATGTGGAGCCTCTTACATTTTCGTCCCTACACAAAAGTTGCAAAACGTTTTTGAGGCTTCATTGCTTGAAAGCTCACTGTCTGCCAAGGCCGCTTCATCGCGTTTTTCTGCAGTTTGAATGTGGTACCGTTCCTGCTGCTTAATTGCACTTAGGGATCCACGCTAATTCGCACGCAAAGACATTGGCGGCTTGTAAGGCCATTATCCTACAACGGCTAGAGGAACTATGATGATACTGTACGTTTCGAATTGTGGTTGCAGTGGCGTTCCATCAAAAGGGCCTACGTAGTCTGGCTTCTTTATACAGAAGCGTTGTTCCGTTCCTCCTAGCCTGTTCACGCCAAAGATAACATCAGCCAATTTCACCAGTCACAATGCATGACAGAGCATAACGTGGAAATGCCGAATTCAGACGAAGATGAGTAACGTACATACTAAGGAAAGCCGATGTGTCAGCTTGAACTTTCGAAAACATAAAAGATCCACCATCTGGTACAATGACAAAAATTGGCCGAGGAAAGTTTTCCTTTCTCATCCAAGCGTGTCCTGGAAAACAGACAAAAGCCTCTAACGTCCATTCACTGGAGCAATGGCAACAAACTAGCACTCATGCCTACTTTGGAAAGCCTCAATGTCGCATAAAGCCATATATGGCACGGCTGAGACAAGAGTTTGCAACTGTGACGGATTTCGCTAGCCTGATGTTACTTGATGGCCTCCTGTAGGACCGGGGAAATCGAAAAGGTGATTCACTTCACGGTAAACGTACTATCTGGAATGTGCAAAGAATGTAAAAGTATCTGTTGTGCGTTGCGAGTAAACATTACTCAAGGCTTAAAGGCTATTTTCGCGAGCGAGCTCACAAGCTGCAATTCAGAAACGCATATGAGAAGGTTCGCAAACTTGTGTTGGCCTATGACCAAGAGGTATTCAGCGTAGTCAATGTGGCAATATATTTGCGTTTGTTGGGCAGAAATAATTCCTGATATCAACAGCAGTCGACAGCTACACATCTGCCAGATCACCACCTTTGTCATTTTCGATGGCTAAATACCAGCCGTGCTACGCAGCGCTGCTTCTTGACGTCCATGCCTTTTTCTGGGTGTCCAGTGATTACCACGCCTCCCTCAATAATCAAATTCTTAAACAGCGGAACCTTGTCATCAGGAAACAAACGTCAGCTCTTGAGTTTCATTTTGAGCGACATGATAGCTCATTCCACCAAAGCTAGGCTGCCGCCGTCAATGCTTAAAGTGCAGTCAACCCTTCCCCACGCCAACAATCAAACTAATGCAGTGAGTTCCATGCAAACAAAGTGGTGCGCTGCAGTGCACCTCACTGCCTTCGGGAGTACAAAAAAGAAAATAGCTTTGGAGCTAAACCTGATGCACTTTCGTAGGCCTGAATGTGCAAACGTGCAGGCTAATATCTTTACGAATCTAGGGGAGCAAAAGACGACAGCCTCACTTGGGCGTACAAAGGACCTGTAAAGGCTTTGGCTATAGCTGCAGCTTACCTAACATGGCATCGTGCAATCTTAGCCCTAGATGAAAGGCAAGCTTCGCAATAGATCTGCTAATGCACGCATCGATGCCGCTGCCGCTGCCGCTGCTTCTGCTGCTGCTACAGCATGCTTTTCTAGGGACACGCTTCAAACAGGGATTTACCTCTAATCATCACGAGTGCGGCAAACTGGGACCGAATAGGCAGACTAAATGCATTTCTTTTGTTGCAGCGCTCGAGTTGCTCAGTGAGCACGTCGACGCAAGGTTGCATACCATCTTAAGGCCCTCAAAGAGACAAGGGCAATAATTTTCGGCCTTGCTTTTGCTTTTCGTGGCCTTCACCCCGTCCACACCGCACTACGTTGAGGCTAGCCGGAGCAACTGGATGGTATAAAATGTTTGTGTTACTGCGTTTCCTTGCAGTCATCATGCACATTCATTTAATAATAAGCTAACAAATAACAAATAACAGAATAGAGCTGAAATCAGTTTTATGCGTGTTTTTGTGTGGTGGTTAGAGGTGTTCGAAGCTCCGAATATAAAACATCCAAATTAGGGAGCCATGAATAGGTTCCGTGGAATTTAGAGAATCCACTCCACGCCAGCTGCGTCAGGCATTGGTATACAGCACGTTCAATCAACTCCACTTTGCAGTTTCTGTCCATTTCACTTCTTACCAGCTGCATGGCACATTAGTCTACAAAAGTTTCTGTCCACTTCATTCCGCAATTACAGCAGTTTTTGTTCACTTCATTCCACGAATGTAATTGCCTGCGAACGCCTACGTAGGAGCACCAGATTAACATTTGGGAGCAATGGAGCACAGAACTCAGTGTAACTGCTGCTTATGCTCACTGCCTGCGTGTGGCGCAGAAGGTAGATTAGGTCCTGCAGTGATATCCGATTTTCGTCGGCAAAAAGTCGTGTATTAGGCAACGTGAAACATATTACCTCCCACGGTATTTTTCGCTTCACTACCGCGCGGGAACGTGTAGCTATGCGCCGCTTACAAGCTATTATAAACGTAGTATAAATGATAGGAAAACTACAGCGTAGACACACGCGCATGCCGGATCCAGTGTAAAAGCACACGACCTTACAACTATTTCGACTGCCCCGCAGAGGCCTAGCGAATGTCGCTTTGCTTACAAGCTGGCATTTCGAAGAGAGATTAGTCCCTGGTAGCATTTCACTTTCAGGCAACTACCATTAGAAGACTGAAAAAATGTAACGCTTTAAAAAACTCAATGAATCGAAAGTTACCATGGAGCTACTGCCTAAACACTTGAAAAACGCTGCAGCAATACCAGTGCTCATCATGCGTCTCAGGCCAGCAAACATGGTCGTCACTACTCAAACATATATGCCGCACTCGAGTGGATTGCTCGGATTGGGCACTATCAAATTTTTATCAGACAGCAAAAGCTAACCAAGATGCAACGCCGAAAACAACACACCGCCTAACGAAATTTAGTTCCACCAGCATGGTAGGGGAAATTGCATGAAGTCCGCAACTTTGAGCGCCTTTACTTTCACCAAGGCAATGAGCTGAATTACAATATTGCACTGCAAAGCTGGAACGATGGCGAGTACCCTGATGAGCATGAAACAGAGGCGCGTAAGTCATTTATAATGTGTTGGGATGAACTCCTATTTTTCGTCCTCGCTACATGAACGCAAGTGAAGTTTTCTTCCTTGCTCTATGAAGGCAAATAATACGCTCAAACCAACGTTATCGGGCGAGTAAGCTCTTGCTCTGACAACAATTGAGCATTTTATATAGTGCCTTCATGTCGCTCTCAAACTTATTCCCGTTGTGGCACTAGTGAACCTTTGCAATGAACTGCAAAATACTACTTAACACACCGCCTGTCAACAGCCAGTTCACACTTGCAAATGCGAACGATTGGTGCAAAGAGGCATAAAGCTTGCACACGACTATGGGTGGGGGCATAATATTCGTAAGTTATGAAACTACACAGTACCCCTGCTACTCTTTGTATAAAAAATCTTAAAACCACACTAGCCACCTCTAGCCATGAGACGTAAGCGACTCAAGGAGCAAGTCTTCTCATGAGGAAGGAAGTCGTGATGAAAGATGGATAACATGCGGAGCTCTCCTCAGCAATTTCCCTGATAAAATCCACGCATGCACCATACATACAAACTTGTCGCAACAGCAGTCCAAGCAGCTGCTAACGCAACGCAGATGATTTGCCCATTCAAAGGTTTGAGAACAGCAAAATACAAATAATTATGGGTTACCATTCGAACTCTGCACTGTGCTTCCATAGTTCTGAATAAATAGCAATGCGCTATTGCCTTTAGAGCAAAGCGCACTCGGTTCGTCACGACTTGCTTCTGCACGGCATAGCCAGAAGAGTGAAGAGCGCTAAGTTTACTTTCAAAAGGTTTTAGCTAAAAAACGTACAATCTAAGTGTTGGCGCGCTATGCCAGTGTAAGAGTTGGCTCGCGCAAAACGACTTCTACTTTCCGGAGGCGCCATATTCTCTCCGGTGTAGATGTTCAACAGAGCGTCACTACTGTTGACTCCAACCCCTGCGACTCTTTGTATACAAAAGTCTTAAAATCACACTAGCCACCTCTTGCCATGAGACCTAAGCGACTCAAGGAGCAAGTCTTCTCTGTAAGAGTTGTCAGATATGTGCATGATTAAAAACATGACAAACGAAAACGCTTGGACACACTCCCTGCGAATGCAAGTAAACAGTGTTTAATTCATTCAAAAAATCTTTGAAGTGCCTCCATTCAAGCTGATTCACATACGGGGAGAACATCTGAATGCTGTATGCCCAGAACTCAATAAAGCTTTTACGTACGAACTGCACTCATTGAACTGCAAGTTGCTCTGCTCTGAGGTAACGCTGACTTGTCTTCGCAAGTAACCTGGTAAGTCATATCACGCCTTATGGCACGGAGGACATTTTCAGGCAACGGTGCATACAAGCTAGTCCAGACTGCGCGCAAATACACGGACAAAACACATCATGATATCAAACGTAGCCAGATACTTACAGCTGTGGAACTGGGAAAACGCCTTTACTCTCGTTACGCGCATAAGCACTCGCTAATCAGGTGTAAACTACACACAGCGTAGTCAGAAAATCCATGGCACTATGGAGTTTCTAACCGGTCAGCGCTTTTAGATTCTCGCACACTACCGCCTCCTCGAAGCACTGGAATGCTTACGCACTGTTGAAGAAAACGAAACATTTTAGGAACGTTTTATGCAAACGTTTAATATCTTATTTGGTTCTGTGCAGTCTTGTGAATGGTCTATCCACGAATTAGGAAAAGCTGCCCTCTTACCCTACTGCCCAATATGCCGCTGAGGTTTCGCTTACTGTGTTACTCAACAAATGAGCATACCAACAATATTCGTGCGCTGTGAGCTTTGAGTTGATCAGATAGAAGTGCTGCTGCTTCAACGATTAGCCACGAAAAGCATAAATGAGAAAGTCCTTGCATTGCATGTTGCTCTGATATATTCGGAAGGTCGTGGGCCTCACCTTGCTCAGCGCATTTGTATTACAGCACAACGCTGCCAAACATGTAGAAAAAAAGCCTCTTAGATCCTTTGCTGGTCCTACGAATGTATCACACTGCTTAGTAGAAGGCCGCCAAACTGTGGGTACGGTAAGCTGCTTCCAAAAGAACGGAGGCTACTACCAGCTGCAAAGCTTCACATCCTTCCATGTTTCACTTTTCTAAAAATGCAAACGTTTGTGCTTTACATGCGCTTTTTGCCACGCTGGTGGTGATAATACTGTTAGTAAATGAACTTGCTTGGATACAACTGCCTTCCAAGCTGCCTTCCAAGCCGCGCCTCAAGAGCAGTATGCAAAGCATTGAATTCACAGTTCATTCGACAGGAAACTGCCAAAAATATTATCCACTATCTCCACATGTTTCAGCTTCGCGCACTAGCTACAGCAGTTCTACAATGATAACGCGAAGGCAACTGAGAAGCACAAAAGGCCACTAGGCGCACTTTAAATACAACTAGAGAGGCAACTGAACTGCCAGCATAATGTGGGAAGCAGTGAAAGTCTTGTTCAGTGTCTCCTTCTGCAAAAGCAATACAAATGACGCCTACTTCCAATCTTTTGCAGCATGGTTCACGCGGTATTCATCTCGAAGCTGACCGATCAATCAAGGGATGCCCGAACTTTTTGCCTACACGAGATACCTCGTTCGATCCAGGTTTGGGATGCCTTTTCATTATCATTGACTGATGTGCGCTTCCTGGCGTGACTCTCACAGCAAGCTAACACCACCTGCTTCTTATAATAAGGACGACGCAAGAAAAGAAAAGCTGAAATTTAAAGGACACAGGATGAGCAAAGATACGCCTTGCCAGCGTTGCCAGGAATCATACGAATGACAGGGGTTTCTGTTACGCCGACGGCATACCCAAAAGTATGACTAGATAGTAAAAGCAAGCTACATGTTTTGCAGCGCGCAACAGCATGCACTTATTTTTAGAATGAAGATACCAGACAGTGCACTGGTCAGCAAACTTAACAATTTGTAATCTTTGGTACGAGCTGGAATACTAGTCAGCACAGTTAGCAATTTATAATACGTGAAACAGGCTGAACTAAAGTTGCTTGTACGCCGGAATTCTTTTAACAATTTGAATTTCCTGAGAGCTAGCCTTCCTGGCATTGCCTGCCCAAGAAAGTGTGACAGCATGGACTACACAACAGCTCCCCACTTTTTCAGGTCTAAAAATCTGGAATAGCTACAGCAAATGTTCGTTCTACTCGGTCAGCACCTCTTCAGCCTTCACAGATACTAGCGATATCCTCGCCGTAAAGATCCAGCAAATGATTCCTCAAAGAGCGTTTCCTCAGCACGAGCGGCGCGGACGAACGTGCCGGCACACTGTAGAACTTAATCACCACTTCTTTACGGCCAACACGAACCTATCACTTCAGCACGACCGAATTTGCATAGGTGATCAAGAGACAGAAAATCCACACATGTGAACTCTATATACAGCAAGATGATCAAAACACTACTTGGATGGTTCTGATACAGGTTTCGTGAGCATCATGCTTTCTTCACCAACATGACTTTACTATATCAACTTCAGACAAATTCCTGCCTTTCCACTGTCAATCAAAGAAAGACTATAAAAATTTCAAACAAATTCCCGCCTCTCCACTGTCAATCAAAGGAAGCAACCGGCAGCACACATAACACCCAACCAAAAAAACTGAGAACAGGAGGACGCAGCGAAGACGACACCCCATAATTCGACGCCTTCCAAGCACCGGGGCATTTCCAAAAAGATGCGATCGCCCTCCCAGCCATCGCAACTAGCCGATCCACGTACACTGCCCCATAGTGTGAATCTGATAAAGCTCCACTCGGTCCAGTCTCTCGAAGCCATTTGCACATTATCTGCATCATTCGCTACAACAACTGACGGTAAATACATCAAATGCGAACACTCTAGCCTTACGGACTGCAAAGCGAGTCCCGTTTCATTCACGCTTCATATCTTCCTTCTTTTCTTCCGCTCGTCATCAAACACGCGCCTTGCTAATCGTGCATCCTGTCGGCAACTCCAACACTCATACTTTACAGAAGCCGTCAACTAGTAGCGCAATCGTCCTGCAAGCAGTCCACGCCTTTCTGTATGATGCCAGGGAAAACCAGAAGCAGCGCGTGGCAACGATATATCACCGGAACCGAGACGAAAATCCTACGATGCTGCGGGAGCCAGCTAGAAGAACGCCACTTTCGTACTTTTTCCAGTTTACTCAATTTGTCCAAACGCCGTCCGCTATTATTTTCACTTTATACATCAAATACAGCAATTACTCTTACTTTCTGCACAACTCGGGACTCGCAGTCCACAGCCAGAAAAACAGCATCATTGCCCACATTAACCTGCCCCCTCCACACGCAAATATCTAACTGCTCCAACTCTCCTACCGGCAACTCCCTGAACACCACGGAGAAAACAACACCTATCTCCTACCCCTCTACGCAGACAGGCACTGTTTTCGCTCAACTCTTGGCTGTGAGCACCGCGCCCGCCAGCACTGCATCCTTTCATGAAGCATCAGGCAGCACGCTTTCACAAACAAATATTCCCCACGCTCACGCCAGCATCTCCACAACTCAGCTCCCAGGCGCCCTGCTCAACGTCCCCTGCATGGGACATTTCCTAAAACCCAGGGCAATTCTTCTTCAAACCACCACACTCCCGCGTCCTAAGCTTCTGACATTTCCCACGCACATACGCAACGTGCCACACAGCTCTTTGTTCGCACCGGCCATGCCGAAAAGCCATGCCGTCGCCCTCCCAGCCACTGCAATCAGCCGACCCACGCACACTGCCCCACAGAGCAAATCTGATAGAGCTCCATTTACCCTAGTCGCTCTAATAAACCGCTCGCGCATCACAGCGGCCTTCTCATCATTGAAACAAAATAGTGCAGACACTCACTACATCACCTCATGCCTCACGATCCAAACGCGCACGCAAGTAATGCATGCCCACCCGATCCCATTACGTTCAAAATCCACGTCTTCTTCTCTCTTCCGCTAACCGCTTTCAAACACGCGCCTCTCGCTAATCATCAAATTATCCTGTCATCACCTTATCACACGTGCACTATCCAAAAGCCTTGAACTAGTTTCGTAATCTCCCTGAAACCATAGCAAGCCTTTCCGTATCATGTCGGGAAAATGCAGAAAGGCGCAGGAATCATACACGCATCACCGGAGCCGAAACGAAAATTCTACGATGCTGCGAAAAACATTTACAACAGTGCAACTTCGGTACTTTGTCCCGTTTATTTGGTTTGGCGAAATGTCGATTTTTACTGTTTTCACTTTATGCACCAAAACTAAAAACTACTCTTACTTTCTGCACAATTCGGGGATCCCAATCACCAGCCAGTAAAGCAACATCGATCTCCACGC
>NW_013651783.1:5182-16368 GCF_000499385.1 Eimeria necatrix | reverse complement strand
TGGAGACAGCGCCGGCGCCAGAGCAAGCCTCCCTCCCTTAGGGACTAGGAGGCGAGCTCCCAGGAGGGTGCGAAACAGACAGACAGATTTGATAAACTCGTGATTTTGTATTCTTAATCGTTATAGCTGGAGTTTCTAGGAAATGGACTAGCGTAGGGAGCAGTTTATAGACCCTGCCCAAGGGACTGAGAGCACGTAGTCGCAGCTGCGGGCGCAGTGCACTACAAATTCAGTGCAATAGGAGTTTGGTTCTAGGCTTCACTGCAGCTTATCCCCGGCTTTTTTGGCTGGAAGTTTAACGGCCTTTAAAGGTTGCTTAGTCCAATACAATAACGATTAATGCAAGACTAGAAAGACCACACAAAGAAGCCTACTTTCATAGCAGGTTGGAGACAGTCTTCACTGCAGCTTATCCCAGGTTTTGTGGCATGCAGTATTAGAGCGGTGGTGCCAATGCGCATGCGGACAGCCAGAGAATGGAACAGCAAACTTTCCCTACTGAGGATGAGGCTTTGTTGTTTTTAATTTATGTTTCCTTTCATTTAGTGACTAGATGCAGGTACGTATTTTCGTAATCGGTTATAGAACTTTATGTGAGAGCCAAACTGTAATGCACACCACCTGCAGTGCACAGGCACTACAATGGGGCTGGGTAGTGTCCTATAGACGATAGCTAGCTAGCGACCTACAAGGGGTCGCAACACTGGGGGAGGACAGGACCCTCCTTCTAGGATCAAAGTTAGGCAATTTGTCTGCCAGTTAATATGCATACGCTAGAGGTGCCTGAAAATGAGTGGAGACCGGGTTTAGTCCGCAGCGCCTAGAGTAGTGCACAGGCACTACAATGGGGCTGGGTAGTGTCCTAGAGACGATAGCTAGCTAGCGACCTACAAGGGGTCGCAACCCTGGAGGAGGACAGGACCCTCCTAATTGGATAAAAGCAAGAAAAGCTGTCTATGAATTAGAATGCATACGTGAAATGTGTGGAAATTGTGTGGAGACTGGGGCTGGCGATAGCGCTGGCACCAGTGCAGGCCTCCTCCCCATAGGGCCTAGGAGGCGAGCACCCCGAGTGGGGCGAATCGAACGGACAGATTTTGAAACACTTAAGAATTATTGTATTTCGATGAAATTAAGCTACAGTTTCCAGGAAATGGGCCTACGCTAGGCGTAGTTTGTAGGCTTGCTCGAGGGGCAGGAAGCAGTTTAGTCGCAGCAGTAGGCGCTGCGCACTACATTTGGGGGCTGTTCTGCGATTGAAATCTTTGTTCTTTCCGGACTTGGGAGTAGAAATACTATGTTTTAATAACTCATGCCTAGAAATCTTCGCTCGGTAAGGGGTGCATCTCCGCAACGGACGCGTTATCGGCCCGACACCGCAGGAGACTTCTGCAATGTCAGCCAACAAAATGCCGAGCGGGACATCAGCCCATCATCGCCACGCGACTCCAAAGCCCACCGCCGCAGAGCGGCCGCATGGGCATAAGGAGGCGCCCCCACAGGTGATAACTATGACCAGTGTTATGCCAGGGGACACTCCCTTCGTCACGTGGGACCAATTCCAGTCCTCAATGAGTGTGATAAGAACTGTTATAGGGGGGACCGTGGAATCCGGCGCAACGACTCTCATACTACCAGAAGACGGCAGCACTATACAGGCCTTTCTGCTGCGCATCGAGCGCCATTACACCCAGATGGGATTGGAACCGCACGAGTGGGGAAATGCACTTATAGACCTCCTTGTGGGCCCGGCTCAAGCGTATTGGATGTATCTACGGAGAACTATCGACCTAAGCAACTGGGCGACAGTACAGCGCAGGCTTTTGGAGCCGTTTGACAGAACAATGTCGCAGAGTCAATTGTTAACGGAGTTGGCTAAAGTACGGTGGAATGGTAACTTGAAGGGATACACGGACCGGTTTGCGGCTGTAGCGGAGCGTGGGTTGGGTTTTGCCCCCGACGAACTCGCGGACTATTAATGCACCGGGCTACCGACAGACCTCCATCTTCTAATAACCAATAACGGACAAGTGAAATATCAGTCGTGGGAACAAGCGGCGACCGCCGCAACACGGCTCTACGAGCCCAAGCAGAGTGTGCTGGAACTCCGAGAAAGGACCAGTCGAGCCATTAGGGCTGCCGTCCAAGCTAATGGACCTCGTGGGCGCCAGGAAATTGAAAATCGCCCTGGGGGAACCCACGCGAACTGCTTTGAGTGTCAGGGTCGTGACATCCGGCACGTGTCTACCCCAGCAAAGGGGACCGTACCAGACGTCCGCGGGAAATCTGCAAGAAGTGTGGCGGTGTGGGACACTATTCTCGGGACTGTCCTACGTATGATCGAGTCCGGCCCGAGTCGGTGGACAAGAGCAGTAGAGCAGCCACCCGCCCTAGCACTGAGAAGACGGAACGATTAAACGTGCGGGCCTAGGCGTGGTAGGAGACGAGCGTTGTAGGCCGCGTACCCATGGCAAAGAGATGATGTGTGAAGTAGTGACAGGCCCTAATGCCATTCCAGTCTCCCTTGAGTGGGGGAACCAACTCCTCCGCACTGCGGGAAGAGCTCATACGAGCGATGGGCACGCGGAAGGGACACAGCCGCTTTCGGAAACGCGGCGGGAGTCTGGGTCAGCGTCGATCCTCAATGAAGAGACTCCGGACGCGACGACGAATAGCAGTAGGAAGTCTGCAGAGGCAACAGAAGACGGCTATAGGTCAGACGCGACAGATATTGTGCCACACTGGTGGAGGGAGACTTGCACGAAAGAGTCTCACGACCAAGGGGGAGCGTTGTGTTGTGCGGGTGCGACGGCGGTACTTCGCGTTGAGCTCGCAGGGATTCCTTGTGAGGCTCTCTTGGACACTGGGGCTTCGAGAAGTTTGATTGGTCCTAAAACAGTCGAACGACTGCAGCTGAAAGTGCGGAGACTTCCAAAAGAACATAGGTCCACCATAGCTACAGGTGCACAACTACGCATTGATTGGGTTGTGACGGGATTGACGCTGTGGTGCGGACATACACGTTTTTCCGGGGACGTTTTAGTGGGAACCGTTCCCTATGACTTAGTCTTGGGTTTGGATTGGCTGACGGAACACAAGGTGGCCGGGTATTTCCAGTCTGACAAACTCCGAACCTATGCGAATGGCCAGTGGTGCGAGTTACCGGTCGTTCGGACTGGTGAAGCGACGCTGCGACGTGATAGTCCCACCGTAGTCCACCCAAGGACCCCAGCAGAACAAGCATATGAGATATTGGCCAAACAAGTGGCGGGTATGTCAGCTGAGGAGGCAGCTATATTCCTACACACGCCTCGAAGTAGGTATAAGTCCCACGCGAAGACTAAGGCGAAGGCGCGGATAACGTCGCTCGTTCGTCAGGCGGCGGCTGACACAAAGGATCTCAGGACTCCATTGCACGGTTTGCATCTCATACTGGCTTTGCCAGAAGCCGGTTCGGCCTCAACCGCCTCGGTGGCAGCGGAGAGTGACGAGGAGTCTCCCTGGCCTATGGCAAAACTCGAGCACACTCTGTTCGACGAATAAATAACTTCGCCAGAGGCGCAGGATATTCCATGTGAGGTCGCCCAGGTGTTGCACGAGTATCGAGCGGTTTTTCCCGATACCTTACCTAAAGGATTACCGCCGAAGCGTCTTCATGATCACCATATTATCCTTGTGCCTGGAAAACTTCCAGCGAGATCTGCAATATACCGTATGACCCCAGGTCAGCTTACACTCCACAAACAGGAGATACCTAAATTATCGGACAATGGTTGGATCGGACCGACCTACTCGCCTATTTGCTCTCCTACGATCATGGTGGACAAACGTGATGATGGCTCCGGGGAGCGGAAGATGCGTATGGTTGTCAATTACCAGGCTCTAAATCCCCTTACGATAGCCCCTGATTTTCCACTACCTCCCATTCAAACCGTTTTGGAGCTGCTGGGAGGCGCCAAGTATTTTTCCACCTTGGATCTTGAAACAGGATTCCATCAAATACGTATGGCTAAGGAGGACCGGTGGAAGACGGCTTTCCGGTCCGTTCTCGGATTATTCGAGTACCGCATGATGCCCTTCGGCCTTAAGGGTGCTCCCGCTACGTTCCAGGCCAATATTATTGCCTATCTACAACCTTTATTGGGACAGGGCGTTATTGCGTACCTAGATGATGTACTTATCTATAGTTCCGATATCTCTGGGCACGTTTCTCTCCTGCGACAAGTCCTCAGCGTTTTTCTTAGACACCAGTTCTACCCAAAATTCCGCAAATGCAAGTTTGCAAGGCAAACAATCACATATTTGGGTTATACTATCACTGCTGAAGGCATCAAACCTGCAGAAGATAAAATCGCAGCCGTCCGGCATTGGCCAGAGGTGCTGGAGAACAAAACGCAAGTGCGCCAGTTCCTCGGTACCATAAATTACTGTCGCATGTTCATGGGACCGGACTATGCAGACGTTGCCCAGCCGCTGGTTGATCTTACGCGTAAGGACGTCAGTTTCGAATGGACAGAGCTTCACACGCAAGCGGTGCGGCAGCTCAAACAGCGCTTAATCGACGTCACTACATTACAAGTCCCTGACACGACGAAACCCTTCGAGTTATACACAGATGCCTCTGGCTATGCGATCGGAGCAGTTCTCGAACAAGACGGCAAACCCATCGGCTTCCTCAGCCAAGTCATGAACCCCACGCAAGAGAGATACTCGACCTACAGTCAGGAACTCTTGGCGTTGGTCATGGCACTGGACAAGTGGTCGCAGTTGCTCCGTATTTCCAAGGTAACGGCTTACACTGATCATCAAGCTCTCACTGATCTCCAACGAGTCTAAGCATCGAAGCCTCTGCGCGGACGCACCGCCCGGTGGCTAGACGTTCTTGCGGAGTTCCCGGATTTGCACATCACGTATGTGCAAGGCGCGCGCAATCAAGTTGCCGACGCCTTGTCTCGCCGTCCCGGCCTTCCTAACACCTGCTCGCACGACACACCATCGGTACCGCTGATGCTCGCACTAGGACAAGCGAGCGCGGCTCCCCGCTCTCGTGGTCGGCCTCCCAACTACAGGGAGCTCGCCAGAATTCGTTCGCGACGACCTAGACGACGCAGCATGCCGTCCGCACCTTCACCTGCGCCGGCGGAACCCAACCCAGAGCCGGAACCTCCTACACTCACAACGAAGCCACCAGCTTACCCTCCTGATGTGCGGCATTGGCCGCAGGCTTACTCGAAGTGTCCTGTTTTTCGCGTTCCCTACACAGCCGCAGCAAACGAACCAGGAGAAGCTCTGCAAACCGAGTTTTGTAATTGCCAATTTACCTTTCGCTACGTAGTGTAGTGCGCAGCGCCTACTGCTGCGACTAAGCTGCTTCCTGCCCCTCGAGCAGGCCTACAAACTACGCCTAGCGTAGGCCCATTTCCTGGAAACTGTAGCTTAATTTCATCGAAATACAATAATTCTTAAGTGTTTCAAAATCTGTCCGTTCGATTCGCCCCACTCGGGGTGCTCGCCTCCTAGGCCCTATGGGGAGGAGGCCTGCACTGGTGCCAGCGCTATCGCCAGCCCCAGTCTCCACACAGTTTCCACACATTTCACGTATGCATTCTAATTCATAGACAGCTGTTCTTACTTTTATCCAATTAGGAGGGTCCTGTCCTCCAGGGTTGCGACCCCTTGTAGGTCGCTAGCTAGCTATCGTCTCTAGGACACTACCCAGCCCCATTGTAGTGCCTGTGCACTACAGCTTCCCCCCTTGCTGGGCTGAAGAGACCTACCCCAAAACGCATTATTTTTGCCTTTTCAAGCTCTGTGCTCTTCTAAAGCTGACGTCGTGAGCGCACGCGGTGCGCAGCGCTCCCTCCCCCCTCCTCATTGAAGGGTGCCCGTGCTGCAGGCGGTGGAATGTGACGGACCCATACCTCTACGCCTCGGAAGGACCAACGTTGTTTCGAGCCTGCAGACGTCGTCGTTGGCGGCGGCGCCAAGCGCGAAGGAAAGCCGGGCAGCCTGTAAGGTGGTGAGCTGGCTCCCGTGTGGCTTGATCTTCAGGGGTCCCGCGCCACTTCACGAGGTACTAAGCTGCATCTTCCGAGCTGCATTGGTCCATAATATAGTTGACTTCGTATTTCTCTCTGGGATTGCCTGCTGCATCGTGGATAGTAGTCCAGGCGGCGTCGGCTGCCGGGGGGACCAAATTGGGGGTGCCGGGGACGGTGGGGAACTAGCTGCGAAACGTGGAAAACGTTATGGCATTCATGGGTGGGAGGCAGAGCGAGACGGTAAGCCACAGTTCCTATGCGCTCGATGATTTCAAAGGGTCCGCGGTAACGGGGCTCGAACTTAGGGCAGCTGTTGAAAGGCGGTAGGTGCTTGCTGCTGAGCCAGACCTTGTCTCCCACCGCATACTCCACTGCTCAGCGCTTTGTGTCTGCGTAGTACTTCTGCTGCCATTTCGTCTTCAGGATGTGACTCTGTGCTCTGTCGCAGAGCCGCCGGAAAGGCTTAGTCATCGGAGGAGTGAGCGTAGGAGCTAACGCGCCTACGATATCAAGATCCGCAGCAGTCAACGGGTTCTCACCAATCATGACCTCGAAAGGAGAGAGCTCAGTGGATGAATGACTTGTTGTGTTGTAGGCAAGTTCCAGGGCCGGAAGCAAACGCTCCCACTCGCGTTCGTCAGGTTTGATATAGGTACGAAGCATCTGCTCCAGTGTGCGGTTAACCCGTTCAGTTTGGCCGCCGCTTTGGGGACGGTAGGACGAGGACATGCACCGTTTGATGTTAAAGCGGCGACAGAGTTTGTTTCAAAGATCCGCCTGGAAGCGGGCGTCGCTGTTCGATATGAGCACCTCTGGAAAACCGTGATAGCGGATAAGACGGTCTGCGAGAAGCTCCACGGTGTCTGCTGCTGTGAATGATTTCTTTGCAGGAACGAAATGAGCCATCTTGCTGAGGGAGTCGACCATGACAAGGATCGAGTCGTGCCCTGTCGTTGTAAGGGGAAGATCTGTGATAAAGTCGAGACTCACGTGCGCCCATCGACGAGAAGGGATGAGCAACTGTTGAAAAAGGCCTGGAGGCTTCTGGTTAAGAGACTTTGAGGCTCGACAGTGAGTGCATGACTCAACATAAGCAGTAGTGTAGGCGAGCATTCCTGGCCAGTAGTAGTGCTTGCTGAGAGCCGCAAAGGTCTTCTTCTGGCCTAGATGGCCGGCTGTGACATGGTCGTGATGTGAATGCAGAACGTGAGTAAGGAACTCAGGGAATTGTGGGACGCAGATGCGCCACAGTCCATGAACGCGGATGTGCAGGTAATGCTCTACGTAGCGAATGGTGAATTGGCGATTACGAAACTCGATTTGCAGAGCTTCTACTGGTTGGTCTGCTGCGGCTTTGTAAGGAACGCGAAAAACAGGACACTTCGAGTAGGCTTGCGGCCATTGGCGCACATCAGGAGGGTCAGCTGGTGTCTTCGTAGTGAGTGTAGGATGTTCCGGCTCTGGGTTGGGTTCCGCCGGCGCAGGTGAAGGTGCGACGGCATGCTGCGTCGTCTAGGTCGTCGCGAACGAATTCTGGCGAGCTCCCTGTAGTTGGGAGGCCGACCACGAGAGCGGGGAGCCGCGCTCGCTTGTCCTAGTGCGAGCATCAGCGGTACCGATGGTGTGTCGTGCGAGAAAAAAGAAAAGACAAATTAGTGTTTGCATGATACGACGAGCATCTAAGTTGGCAATTCGCCTCTTCTCCAATCTGAGGCGACACAACCAAACAGACTATACTTAAGCTTGACATGGGGCCACGGTGAATTCTTGTCACCTTCTGCGTAGTTGGAGACGAGTGTGGCCTCGAATCGGGAAGTTCAAAGCGTTCTCTATTTATACGTCTAAAACAATCCCTTGTCTAAAGAGCTCCTGGAATCTCCAACGCTCGGCGAAGTGCTTGTTTTCTTTTCTTCGTTATTGCTCTTTACGGGTATGCCACAAAGCCGTCATTCACGTAGGCTTCCAGCTCGTCAGATTAAAGCTGCCTCTTTATCTTGCGTTGATTGAGCCGATATGGTCCTAAAATGGAACTTTCCAGTTACCCTTTCAATCAATAGCTTTCGCCACAGTCGCTTTCAGGCGGGCTAACTCCTAGGTTTGCTCCACCTCTTACTTTGCCTCCGCTCTCCAGTTCACGGCTTACCACACTCTGTAGTAGTGTTTCTGACATGTAATTGAATTTTCGGCTGGCAACGGAAGAGGCCGTTATGCATTTTTGGCTAGAGGGCGTTATCTCTTTCTTCGTGTCCGAAGAGTACTAGAAATGCCTTTCCTTACTGCTTCTTGCAGTAAGGGAAGGCACTTCTGGCTTTTGGCCCTGTCACAACAGCTTAAAGCCGCTGCTTAGCACTTCTACTACAATCAGTACTTTTTCCTAAGCAGTGCCTAGTCTCCAGTGTTCAATGTTGAGTTGCACTCTTCCCACGGACAGGCGCAGAAGGTCCCTTGTTACCATGAGGCGCCGTCCAGATTCAGCACGACGTAGTGCATTCTCTAGCATAATGTGCCATTCTACTGTGACTCCGTCATATTTCCCTAAGTTTTCAGGTTCGCTCTCGCTGTTAAGCGCCGTGTTTTTCTGGTGCCAAACGACGCCGGACTCTGTACTTACAACAGGCTAATTGCTAGCCTCTATCACCACGGCCCTTTATGTTGTTCCACTTCCATAGTAGCTTCTGATAGCTTTCTAAGCGGCCTCAACTGCGATGATATCCTTTTCTCGTCACCTTTTAATTGACCTTCTGCCGTTGCGTGCCAGGGCCCCTGTTGCTTCCTCTCAAAGTGATTCCTTTAACACCTCTCCCTTCATAAGTGACATACCTTACTCCCTGTACAGTTTTGCACTGCAAAAGCATGCGCTGTGTAGCCCAAGCACACTCGGCCTCTATCGCTCTCAGTATATCCTCATATCGGTGGGAGAAACCTCCACAAGAGCTCAGAGAGTCATTTTGATGCTCCCATTCTAGCTTTTCAAAAAACCTGAAGCTCCACAGCTGATTTCTCTACACACTTCCACTTCATTCCCCTCAGGAGCTTCACATTAGCGGCTAATTGCTGAATGTACTTCATACAGCTAGCTGTTTTGTGTTCATTCTTCGCCACCTCTGATGAAATTTTCACCACTATGCAGTGGGCAGCACCTTAACATTGGGTTACTGTTGTCTTGCCAAGTGGACAGCAGAGCTTTCTCCGAGTGGTCGCCTTGAGGAGATCCAGGCGAGGTCATCCCCAACATTCTAATAGCCCGTAGGTTAGGAAAGCACGTATACGTCTTCGAAAATTGGGGCTCCCTCGCTGTCCCGAGAAGGGCTTAGTTAAAGCCGCTATGTGTAGCTGTAATGGGTGGTGTGCAGCAACTCACAACATATAAGCATATTTCTCATTGGCAGCTCACCAAAGGCAATCTAGCCAATCTAGCACTTAGGTCAATCATTATTGTCAGGCAACCTAGCACCATCCCTGGCCACCTGCGCTAGCGTGCGCGCAGTATAAAAACGCCTGCATTTTTTAAGGAAATCAAAACTGAGTTGGTCTGGGATTTGTCAGCAACGCGTAATCTCAAGGCACGCACAGATTCCTGCCGGACACAGGCATGGTGGAAGCCCAATCCTGCTGCGGAGCACAAAGGATTTTGCTATCCTCAGACCTTGGTAGCTTTACACGTAGCCTGCTAAATCTCTGCTTTGAGTGCTTTAGTGTCAACTCAAACGACATTTCGGGCTCATTTTCATGCAGTATTGTAGCTCGCAACACGAAACACCGTGTTTCCTACTTTAACTGGCTACTCTATATTCTAGAGAGAGATAATCGCAGAAATTCACGCAGGTAAGGTTTCAATTAGCAACGAAGTTTGCTTAATTAAAAAATTTGTGTTCGTGTTGCCATCTGATTTTTCTTACGCCTCTATTGCTTTTATTTTCCTTTTCTGCCGTGCTTTTGCAGCGTCCGCCGCCGCCGTATCTTTAGTGTTTGCTGCATCAGCGGTAACTGCATTGTAGGCTTACTGTCTGTTGCGAGGTACTTCTTGGTGCAAATGCTGTTTTTTGCCACTTAGCGACTGTCGCAGTTTTTGCTTCCCCCAAATGGTGGCAGTTAATTGTATCTGCAGATTGCGTCACTCTAGCTAGCGCCGGGGTTCACGAAGTATCATTGTTAGTCCACTGTAAGCGAGCATTTCGTTCCAAGACCATCATCAGTGCAGGCATTCTAAATTTATTTTATAGTTACAGTTCCTTATTGCGCACTTATCAAACGCTGTTTTTGCTCACTTGCCTGCCTCTTCGACTCCCCCTAGCTTGATCCAGGTCCACTTTCTATTTAGGACAAGTTGTTTTCAAATTACTAGCGCGATGTCTGTGCACATCAAGTTCATAAGGGCTTCTATCGTCAAATTCCAATGTTTTGAATGTCTGTGGACTACTTTTTGGCGTGGTACGACTGCGTGGCAGCAGCATACATCTAGTAGCCAACCTGAATATAGCCCCTGTAGAAGTGCCTTGCTGTCTACACGGCCAAACATTGAAGGTTTAGCATCAGGAACATGTAATAAATATTTAAGTTACCAATGCAGTAAAAAACATTGTCGGGTGCTTCCTCCGAGACGAGCATCAGTGACGCAGCCGACACCAAATTTAAGCCTACCTGCTGAGAAACTTAGGCCTTGTCTGGAAGGGTGGCCAAGCTTCTTCGACTAATACATCCTTATTTAAGCTTCAGCTGTATAGCTCGAAATGTGACAGCCATCAGAAGGCATTCGTGTGTCAAACTGAGGTGCCACGTGCCACAGCTGCCCCCTCGACTAGATGAATCCGTACGTCTCTTCTGAAGCGCTTTTCCCGTTCTCTCTTGTCTTCTTACCGTCTCTACGAATCCTTTTTCCGTACTTTTCTTTCAAGCTGGCCCGTATCACTGCCACTTGGAAAGTTGCGGCCGTCCGCAGCGTCTCATGCTGTGTGTCCGCTGTTTTGTGTCAGCTTCCGCATGTCCGCTGTTGTTGGTCCGTTGCTCTTATTTGCTTATGCAATGCGTTTGCAACTAAGCGCCTCATTGTAGCGGCTGCCAGGAGGTCATAGCTACCTAGTATGTCTCCGTTGCAACCACCAAAGGCCTCTGTGTATGTCTAGTCCATCCTCATGAGTGCACATC
>NW_013651783.1:0-5082 GCF_000499385.1 Eimeria necatrix | reverse complement strand
GCAACCACCAAAGGCCTCTGTGTATGTCTAGTCCATCCTCATGAGTGCACATGATCCGCTTTGGCCATTGTATTAACAAGATGACACGCTTTTAGTGTATGAAGCAACAACTTTTCGATGCATTATGCAAAGGTCTTCTCTTTCTATCCAAACCCCTGCCATCCTTACATATTTGGTCCATGCTAATGTTGCAGGCTTCAGTTGACCTACGCCACTTTCCTCTTCCGTACTCCAGCTGCGCGCGTATTCTCGTTTCAGACTGCTTTCATTTTGCTCTTCATTCGTGCAGCAGTTGCCTAGGTTGTTTTCAGTCTAATCAGCCTTTCTCTTCTCGTGTGTTCTTTACTTTGTTTTACTGATGTCTATTTGCCTCATAGTGTAGTTCGTTGTGTCAAATTTCTTTCCATTAATTATTTGCCTAAAAGTCTGTTTCCCTATTTATCAGTATTGTTATCTATGCATCTGCTTGGTATGTGTTTATTTGAATTCAACAGTGGCGACGTCAGTTTGCGCAACCTTGCATGCTCAGGATGACGACGAGCACATGTATGCATCTTAACGCTATTGTCCTTCATTTTGGTTCATTTCCCCAATTATCTTTTGCCTAAACGTGTCTAAAAATCCAGCTATGCCAGTTGATGCCTTTTTTCCGTTGCTTCGGCCTGCTATTTTATATTTTTTGACTTGGTTGCCGTTGTTACCTCAAATGAGCCTTTATTTTTGTTTTTCCTGTCAAGCATAAGGCCTAGATGTATTGATTTAAATTTTGTCCAGTGTGTCAGATCACTGATCCACTGTCGGATGCCCAGTATCTGTGTTCCTACACACACAGATGACTTCGTTCTACGGCCTCGATGTTCGCTCCGAGGCGTAGCGTGTGAGTGTGCAACTGCACGTCCAGACTCATTTCCGCTCAATTTTTGCACGCGCGCGCTACGCTTTAAGCGTTGCCGCAGGAGAAACAGTAAAAGCAGGCTCGAAAAAGCATGTGTGCATTGAGTGTGGAGTCAAAGAATGGGGAAAGGAGACCAGAAACGTTGTGTAGTCTTTTTCCCTTGCCAGGTTTACCGGTTCCTGGTTCTATTTCGTTAGTGCTGACGGAGAAAACTCCAAGGAAATCTTGACAGCTGACAGAAGCAAGACGTTTTCGGCGTGCCTTCGATGCATGTAAATTCTGCCGAAACATGAACTTTCCAAGTAAAGGCCCCTCCTATTGAGCGGCATTGCACTGCTGCACTTCTTATGCGTGCGTGCGTTTGGGGAATGCTCGAAACTTAAAACTAGTTTGAAAAGTAAACTACAGGTCCCACGTGTGCTGTTTAGTGTGTACTAAAATCAGTTTATGGATGTTTCAACAAGTAGTTAATCAGCTATTAAAGTGCAGAATGCGAATGCTCACATTCGTGTGACACACGCGAAGTCAGACCGGAACAAATAGAAGCATCCTTTTTAAAACTATAATAACATGGTATTGAACAGTGTGTGATCTAGTAGATGGTGCTAATGCTGCTGCGCAGCCACCATGGTCCCACCGCCATTACGCACCACTGAAACGATTACGTTGAAAGCACAACGGTGAGCAGATGAATTTAGCGAACCGGCTGTGCTACTACGTTTTAAGTAGAAGGATGCAATAAAAACGATTATGCCAAGAGGACTTGAAAACGCCTGGAAACAAGGGAACAAAAGCCTGAGAAAATGGCAGTTGGTGCGGGCGAAAAAAAGGAAGAAGCGTCAGTGAAATCTTGCATTCAACAGTGCATTTTCCTGAGCCAGTTTCTTCCTTAACGCTTAAAGCGTCTTCTGCAGCAGAAGCTGCTCGTTCGGTTGTACACTCCTAAGCCACGACCCACGCGAAGTTGTATGATGATGAGGGCTGGAATCTCCCGGTAGCCCACTACAATTCGGCAGCTCTCCAGAATTTCCGCTTTGCGTAGCTCGTAACGTTGTATTTAGCAGCTCTTGCCGTGCATTTCTCGGCATACAGCTATTACTGCCCCGGAGCTCCAGCTTCGCACATTTCCTGTACTACTCTTCTGTTCGTCAGACGGCTTTTATTGGGAAGTGTTTCTTACCATCGCTTCGAGACTGGGTTTCTAAGATGCTTCCAGATAACGGAAACAGGACGTTGTGTGCTCGTTAACTCAGGAGTGTGCTCCGAAACAGACATGTCCTAGGAGTTTCCGGGCTGTCCTCTACGCAAATGAGCGAGCACAGGGCACCAACCGAACGTCCTGAGAACCATCGAGCAAAGCTGCAAAGAGACTAGATAGAGAAGCAATTAAGAATTCATTGAGAGTAGGATCATACAGTTAGAGCGAGTGACCTGGTTCACCCAGTGAACAGGGTGACAACACAGGAGGCCTGGAAGCGGCGTGGCTCAAACTTTTATCTGCATTGCAGCCGGATATGTCTCGTGGACTTTCACACAGTACCATTGAAGTGTGGTTCAGAGTCTTGGGCTTGAACATAAATCCTATGGACTCTGTACTTCCAAGTTATTCGCTCTCGACGAATGTACTAGACACGCGAGCTTTTCGCCGGCGGTGGCTACAATTTTCTTGTCAAACTTTGAAGGTCTCTCGGCGTATTGAGGTCTCTAAAAGGTGCTGGTGTTTGTTCGAAACATCCACGTCTTGCGCAAGTACGCGCTGTGCATATTTTGGTTAGCCTCATTGATCACAGTGTGCATGTCCGCAAGAGCTTCTTAAAGTGTGATTCTGTAGCTTTTCCTGGCAGCCATTCAGCTAATGATGAACTATCAGAGGCTGTAAACTGTGTTTTGGTGCCTATTGAAGGACAGATTTTGACGTTCTTAACGGCGCTATAGACTCTTTGTTAATCCACTAGAGGTTCGGCTAGTAGTTCACACGTTTCTCCTGCAGCTCATGCCTGGATCATGTAATGCGCTCTCCTTCTGTAGCCTTGCAAATGTGCTTCAAGTGGCTGCATCAGAATGCAGAGAAGATTGAATGTGTCACAATCATAATAACAATTCACTTCATGCTTTAATGGTAGTCGTGTTCCCTTAGATTCGTGCAAAGTCCTGTAAAATACCTCTCCCGTGCTATATTGAAAAGTAGGTTGGCGCTATTCATTTTTGTTGGGAGCAAAAACAACACCAGTGACGATGTCAGACACGCAAAAATAATGTATTAAAGAAGCCGCACATAATGAAAAACAGATAAGAAAACCGATTTAGCGAGGCTGGCAAAGGGGGCGATTAGACAAGTAGGCGATACGGCTTGAGAAGATTCCATCCGCAGAATTTTCCCGCTACTTTATACCTAGAAACAGAACAGGCAAGCAATTAGAGCTGCATGTGTTATATTTTCATTACTGCTGTCAATTATTCCAAATTACAAAAATATCGTCATCCTGCCTTGAATTCCTATTCAAGGCAGGGCGACAAAACTCCGTCGAGGCAGCACGAGTACTGGCAATGCGGCAACGCCGACTACGACACACTTCATACACACAAACACCGGATGAATAAAGAGTAATTCCACAGGAAAGAATGCCCTCAACTACAAAACAACCGCAAAGCCAGTCCTGTTTTTCGGCAAATGACGGACATGACCTTTGTATTCTTGCACACGGCAGAAATAACTGATAGGCAACGCCTGACGCGATTCCCCAGCAAGGAAAACACCTCTGACGAACTAAATTTTAATCAATTTTGTCGCACAGTGTTCCAGTATTACTTTTTTTCCTAACGAATTTTGGCTCTGATGTAAGAGTTAATGAAGAGTGCGCCATGACCCCGACATAAACCTGCTCGTGAATGCGCTCAGTTTGCACTAAACTTGAAACAACAGTATCTAACAATCAAATCAAAGTGTAAACCAACAGTATTCAGCTTGCCTCACATTACCGAGCCATATGGCCGAATATCCAGGAGAGTAGACGACCCATTTGATTTTTCTAACTCACAGGAACAGCGACACAGACGCACGATTTTTCTTTTGTTGCATCAACGGCAAATTCATCCACGATTCCTCTGAGCCCGGCACAGGCCGGCAGCATCGAAACGTACGTTTAGAGGCAAAATTACTTACAAATCATTTTAATGCGCACAACGCTGGGCTAAAAAGATCAACTGAAGCACCGCATGTTTCTCATCAGGCATGGCCCACAGTGCATGCGCTTTTGAGTAAAGTAAGACCCTTATCTTGTAGGGGCAAAATCCTTGGCGGGTGGACAAAACAACTGCCAAAGCATACAACTGTTCAAAATTCACCTCCGGCGAAGCAAATTCGGCTCTCATCAATGTCGAAATCCTCTTGTGCAGCAGCAAACTACGGACAGAAAAACAAGACCAGCAAAACAATTTAGCGTTCATATGTTTCATGTCCTATAGAAATAAAATGCTGCGCTGAACCACAATAACCACAACGCAAGCGCACTGCTAAACTATAGCTCAAGCTTGTAGTTGGAAATGCAACGTAACGGCGAAAGCCAATTGCCCACCTAAAAAGGGGAATCAAAACGCACCGGAACTTTGGTCAAGCGTTCATTTAGTGCGCAAGCGCCTAGATCTGCATAGCAGCGAGAAGTCCACTCAACCACATTTGTCATTACATAATATGTGCCTTGGGTACAAAGTAACGGTTTGTGGGACTTCGGCACGTGCCAAACCTTCACGATGCCTTGCAAAACTTGATCTAGCGATGCACGCAATTCATCGGGAGATTCTAGGCACTCACAGGCTATTGAAGACCGAGTAATAAGTTCCGTCAACGACGTAATCATTTTTTTGAGTACAATGTGTAGCTCCTGCCACAATGCCAATATAGGTATATTCCCCCTAAAATACTGCGAGCCTCCACTGCGTCTTTGCAAACATACGAAGCCGGCGGAAATGTGGCATCAATACTTAAGTTTACAGACCCAGGTAGTTCACATCTTTCTCGTCTGCACGTAAGAAGAGTATGCCACATACTACAATTCAACACAATCACAGATCAACTAGTATACAGGAATGCAAGAGCAGAATTACCTGGGGAAATTGCCAAAAATGTGCATTCCTCCATTGTGTTCACCCGTATGATTTAGTGAAGAAATCATGCACGATAATCACGA
>NW_013651782.1:9252-15089 GCF_000499385.1 Eimeria necatrix | reverse complement strand
TTATTGCTTGTTACAGATAGTGAGTGCATCTATAGCCGGCTGTGTTTACTGGCTGTTACTGAGCTGAGCGCGTTCGAAGCTCTGTTGCTGTTGAGGTGCTGGCGAGCTGTTGAAGGATAATGGGTATGATCGAGGAAGCATCGTGCTGCTGCATTGTAGCAGCAACAGCATCCCAATATTTGCGCAAAGCTCAGCAGTGCGTGACAAGTTTTGTCGTTCTCAAGAAGGCGCGCGCGAGGGTGGTATGTTGTGGTTGGTTAGCCCGTGTCTCATCAGCGCGAAAGCAACTGCAGGATGCTAGGTCTGTATCGGAGGGAATTTGCAAGGCGAGAAAATGACTAGTTGCGTCGTCTGCAGTATGGGCGACTGAACAGGAAGCTGGGCACCTACAGGCTCCCAGGAGCTATGAATATAGATGCTTTGTTGCACAATAAATTCGGTGGGGGCGGGGCGTCTACCCGCGCAATTGTGGTCCACATTTTTTTGCGTTTTTGTCACCTTGCACATTGCGACATGGAATCGCGTAGTGGATGAGGCCGCCGGTCGGCTTTTGTAAGTCTGGTTCAAACCTAGCGAGGCGATTGCTTTATGCAGCTACATTGCAGTCCGTTACAAGTCCGATTCGGATGTTTTAAGAAGAAAGGAGGGGCGTGTGTTTGTTCGCTTCCCAGCATATCAAAGCATCTAAGTGAGTCGTGGAGCATTCTGAGAAGCGTCGCTGGTGACAGTCAAGACGTGCGGTTTCAAAGTAGAGCGAGCACGGTGCGATGGGCGTGCCGTGGCTATAATAAAACGAGAGGCGCGCAGCGGCTGCTGATGCATAAGCTATTTGTTCGACGTGCGGTTTGTCTTGGCAGTTAGTTTGCCAGTGACTTCATTGTGGTGCAGTGCTGCATGGCTTTACACTTGTCGTTTGTGCAGGTGTTCCCCGGGTCTGCCCACGGGTGATAGCATCACTTGCTAGGCTTTGTTGCTTGTCACAGATAGTGAGTGCATCTATAGCCGGCTATGTTTACTGGCTGTTACTGAGCTGAGCGCGTTCGGAGCTCTGTTGTTGTCGGGATGCTAGTGAGCTGTTGCAGGTTAAGGGCGCATGGTTGAGGCAGCATGTTGCTCCTGGATTGCAGCAGCAACAGTATCGCAATAATTGCGCCGAGAGCGGCACTGTGTGACACGTTTTGTCGTTCTCAGGGAGGTTTGCGCGAGGACGATGTCCAGTGTTCGAGAAAAACGTCACGTCCTTGCTGCTTTGGCATCATTTGCTTGTTCCTGGGTCTCCATGATCTCTGCTGCCGCTGTCCTGCATGGCTTTCTATGTGCCAAACGAATTGCGCGGTTTCAAGCATAATATTTCGCTTGGCATTCATAGATTACATTTGTCATAGCTCAGAAATAATCGTGTTTAATATCGCCAGCCCTCGTCTCCACGTTTTAAGGTTTATGTGTGTTTTGCTGCTGAATTGCCTCTATCAGCCAAAAAATGCTTTGACTGATGCTGAGCTGATTAACATTAAATCGAAGCTGTGTCGTTGAACTCTTTACCCGAAAGCCAGTCACACAGGACCACAAAGGGTCTTGATTGAATGTTTTCGCCAGTCTGTTGACAGGCCGATCCCCAAATTAAGAACTGTGCTGGTTGAAAATCATGCGGCGCAAACTGGCGAAATAACGCATGCGCGCAATGCATATTCAAACCAAGTCAGCCTCTCAAGATTCAATGGTGATTTCATGATTTTTCCCCCGCTGTCAGAAACCTTGGAAAAATGGTAAAAGAAAGTTGACACTGTAAATAATACGCTGCCAGGAGCGTTACGGTGCAGCCAAACAGTTGGAAATTTTGAAAGTGCGCAAACTCCATATCTAGTTGAACGGCCGTTTGTCTTAGGTTTTCTTATTCCAGATCGTGGGTTTTTATTGCTGTTAGAGCCTTTGGAAAGCTAGAACGACGATTGCTGGCAAATATGTCGGTACGTTTATGGCTTCATGACTTGGACGCAGTGGTAAACACGCATTTCATGCATAACGAACATTGCCGACCTTGCGTTCCTCTAAACATGCTTAATCGCCCTCCTGGGTGCTCGCCAAAGTGGAATTAGAGCTCAGCAGTGCTGTTACAGATAATCATAAGACGTATTATTCACAATGAAATAGAAAGCGGTTTTCTGGCGTGTGGAACTCAGATTGTGTGTTTGAACTTGAAGCTCGAGGGGCTGGTGTACTGATTGCACGAGACACCAAAATACGAGTGATTGCTGTGTATCACGCTATAGAAACGTGAATTTTTTAATAATTTGCCTGCACAGTTTTGCAAAATACCTTTGAAGCAAAACCTTCTTTAGGTGTCCACGTTGTGTCTGCCTCAGCTTGTGAGTTTTACTATAAGTCTCTTTCCACGTCCACTGGCAGAGCAATGCCGATGAGCAATCGTAAAAAGCCGACTTTACTCTCCCTCCACAGCACAGATGAATGCCATCGAAAGATATGCTGATTTTTCGGACGACGACAAGGCTGCTCCTGACCTGCGGGGCTGAACAACTACAATTTCCAGGTGTTGTTTGCCACTTCAGCCTGTCGATTCCAGCCCAAGATGCAGAATAGTGTGCCGGAGAACTCGTGGCGTTGCCAAAATGCACGCTGGAGCTATTCCACGCAGAAACATGTTTACCCTGACTGATCACTGTGTGTGTGATGCTTGTGGGTTTTCTTGGATAACTGCGCCGTTTGCGTAATTAAATTGGCGTGCAGTGTTTTCTTGCTAGCTCCGCTAATTCACGATCATGCATGAGAAAACTTTATGAGCTAGGCGCGATGCAGGTATAGATCCGCGGATTCGCGCTTCAACGTTTCATTTTGGATAAATTTGTGAAGTTGGAAAGCTTATTAAGGACACCTAGGCTATTGGCATTAACGCAGCGTGGCATCACCGTAAGAGTAGTACTCAATAAATCCCTGAATGGGGCTGAGGAGAAAATTTGCGTTACGATACATTCACTATCTAGGGCCTATTCTTGCTTTGTTTCATTCGATTCGTTGTACTGGCCCTAGTGAGACTGCGCGTGCTTTGCTGGAGGCTCGTAAATTCGAATGATTATTGAAAACCCAAATTCGTATGCGTTCTTCTTTCCATGATCTGGTGCCATATTCTTCTAGTTTAATGTAATGCACTCCACATGATATGTCCAGCACGGGACGTTCGCCCATTCAAAACTGCTGGCTAGTTGTCGGCGAATGGTTTGCATCAAGATTGCACTTACAGTGCTTTCTGAAACCCAACTGAAGTCATCTGTTATATTTTAGCAAAACAGCAAGCACATTATTGAAGTCTAAATCTATGATGGATTCACTGACGGACGAACGAGCACAAACTGTGGGCAAATTCATGGAGAGAAGAAGGTGGAATAGCTATGCAAACAGTGTGCTTGCATAGCTATTTCACCTTTTTCCTTCCAACGTGTTCCAGATGTTCAACAGCTTTGACTCTGTTTCGCCGCTCGAGGGGAAACCAATAATTGCTTTGACGCTTTGACAAGGGCATTGCAGACACGTTGATGATGATTCCGCGGATTACACTGCAAGCAGAAAAGCCCCACTGACGCAAAGCCCCCTGACATGCATAATCGTGAACTATCGTGCTTTGTGTCCAAGTAAAGGCTTGAATTTGCTCGAATGTGGTCTCTGGTTGCTCTGAGCAAGACGCACTTCTGCACGGCACAAACGCATTTGATAAGCCAGAAAGGCGCGAGACACTGCATGCAAAAGGTGGTGAGCTCTTCTGAAGTAACTCATTTTCGCCACTTCACTAGCCGATGGTCTGTAGATGTCCACTTGTTGATAACAACAATTCAACGTTGTACCGTCAGTGCGCCTCCTGAAATTCTTTCCAGCTTTTGTGTGGTACGGACGAATTATCTCAATAATTCGAGTTGGAGCGAAAGGCAGAATGCTAAGTGCGAAACGTAATAGATCTGAAACAAAGTGGCATGGACGTGAAGAGAAAACGTGAGTTATATGTGTTGCATCAGTTTCTCAATCCATCGCGTCTAAAACACAGTTGTTAGTTGTCCACCAGGACGTGACTGTGTGAATTTATGCCTCCTTACAGCTCGTTAGTTATCATGTTGGAATGATTATAAGACAAAAATGCATGGCTGCTTTATTTCTTCACTGGACCTTGCTGACGCAGAAGCTGTCAAGCATCGACATGGGCCGATACAGCTGCAGCTGGTGCCGAATATCATGATATTTGAAAAACTTTCTGCTGAGTAAACGTTGTCATATGTACGCCTAGCCGCACCTCATCAAAATTCAAGCTGCCCACACTTTATAGGGGCTTCTACGTTTATTTAAATGAACTGCACGTCAGGGCGGTGTAGGCCCGCGCTTTTCACGACCCACGACTATTGATGCTCATGAGATTTCACTGGGTTGTTCACCTGGTCAATCCATCTGCAGACAGCGGGAAACGCATTGCTTCAGCTGCATAAGCTGAAAATGCATACTCGTAACGTCTTCAGCGACCTCAATCGTTTTGATGCTTGGCATATATTATGCGTCTTCTAAGAAGAAACAGGGAAAATTAATGTTTCAGCTAGTGAGCCTTGCTCACTTGCCGCCACTAACATGATTACCTGTTGTCCTGTAAAAGTATCTGCGCTGCAGTCGCTATGAAAAAGTGGCCAGTGGTGAAAGCTTTTATCGGCTTTATATACCTTGGATTAAACGTACTTCTGTCAGCAAGACATTTTTCGGCTTGCTGCGGGTATATCTAGCTCTTTGGAATAAGATCAGGCGAGAGACTGAGAAGCAGGATCAAACGTTATCTTCGCACAAAACAAGCTGTGTAACACATCAGTGGTTGCGCAGAGCAGGAATAATTTTTCTGACTTTTTGCAGTAGCCATGACGTATTCATGTATTTTCGTGCAGCAGGATCCAACATACATAAAAGGCAGTGCGTTTTCGTGCGCTGATGAATGCTGACCTGCGCAGGAATAGTTTGCGTCGTTGAAGTAGGGCACGCCTTCGCCATTAATGACTAATGACGTAGATCAGGCCTAAACTTGTGATCAGTCCATCATAGTGGACTTGAATATCAGTTGGCTAGTTTGCATTATTTCTCCTTTTCCATGACGACATAGGAACCACTTAGCTTGTCAGGCTGGCATGAGCTGACAAATGGCAGTCCCTTCTTTTACCTATATTATTTTAATCGGTTGCGCTTTGGTCGTAAGAGTCTGATATGAACCTAAAAGGAGTGGTAAGCCGTTTTCCAGGCAGTGTGTCTTCTTGCGGATTTTGCGACTGGCAACCAGGAAAGCGCTGTGCACTTCGGGATGGCTCCTGGGGAGCGCGCGATTTTTTGGGTGGCAGATGATCAAGCAATTTCTCTATGTCAGGTCCTCCTTGGTGTGGCTTACATTGTCTCTGCCTATTCTGGAAGAAGGCCCGGCACGTCACTTGTATGAGTTAGCCTTTCTTGCCCTTCAGTAACGCCATGTGCCTAGCTCTTGAGCCACTCACGGCCTGTCATATTTCTCTGTTGTGCCGCAAACATCCTGAACGCGCCGGCCGAAGAAAAAGAAGTTTTCAATCAAGACAGTGCGTTTGCTTTTGCTTTGCTGTTTAATGCTGCTCAGATAAACTAGTACCTGGTCTGCCTCTTCAAGGACGAGCACTGCAGAACACGTTGTGATACGCATAGCCCTGTGGGATGTCTCGACGCCAAAGGAACTTTGGTGGAAACAAGGTAGTTGATGGTGAACCAGTGGCTGTTAAGCTTGCGCTCATTGCAGAAGATTCCCCACTGCAGCCTCCCGTAGGAGTTTGAGCTGTATTTGT
>NW_013651782.1:7419-9152 GCF_000499385.1 Eimeria necatrix | reverse complement strand
ACTGCAGCCTCCCGTAGGAGTTTGAGCTGTATTTCATTCCTAATGTGGCTGTTTCGCCTCTCAAGGCATGCACTGAAGCCCCCAGGCGCATGCAAGAGCGAGCTCCTGTCAACCAGATTCAGTAGCTTGATAGTGCTCTCAGGCGTAAGAAGACGTTCCGAGTAGGCGATTGGATGATGTGAGCATGCCCTGCAGCAGTCCATATTCCATTTTGAAAGTCAGAGCAATAAGGAAAAAGCAAAGCACCGTTTGTAGAGGAACACCTGCATTCGAAAGCGAGCGGGACATTCCTTTGCTGGGTTTGTGAAAGCTGCACAGTAATTTGGGCAAAGAAGTATGACTGCATGCAACTGCTATTTTAGTCCCTCTATTTCCACCTCATTTTTTGTGCATTACGCATTTCGATAGCCTTCATGAGGAATCATGTAACACGGTTATGCTTTGGCGCTGAAAAATGGCGCCAGACCAAGGCGCATGCTCATTTGTCGTCGCCACTACAGAGCTGGGTGCAGACGTAACCAAGCGGGGCAATATCATATACCATTAGGCATATCTAGCGCTACTGCAGGATCCAAGCCGACATACAATAGAGCCTTTTGACTGATAGAATGTGCCTGGCAGTTATTCTTGGAGACCGCTTTGCAAACCCACCTTCCAAACTATAGAGTGACTGGGAGTTCTCGGTCCCACTGATCTCGCATGAAATCTCTTTCTCCTGGGCTCCGGCATTGACGAATTACGTCGCTGGAGAGCGGCTATGCAAGGCTTTGTTTGCTTTGTTTGAAAGCTTAATTCAGTACAGGTTTACGAAGGAACAGTAAAGCGAGCTTTTGGGTTTTCGAAAGCACGTATCGGCCTTTTCTAATATAGATACTCTTAATTAATGGGATCCTTTGGGTGCACAGGATCGAATCCATGACATTCAACGGCGCGGATAACTAAACGTGATTAGCTCGTGAGTCAGCAAACCCAGTTGTGCCGAAACCGGTTTCTCGGTAATATAGTTGATAGGCATTTATTGAAGCAAACAATGCTAAGCGAGCGACACGTGCATTTTTGCCGCCGCTCACCATCAAACAGGGCGTGAGGCTACTTCGCTTTGCTAGACTTACCATTTCCGCAGTGCAAAAAGAAATTTAGATCAAATACGGACAAATGTTGGAGACAGGAGGAAAGTATTGCAGCTCTTTCCGACTATGCCGCTAAATCTTCACGCTGGGCTAGGCGAGATGCAGATCAAGACTTTTCAAGAGCCCTAAATATCTTTTTGCTTGTATTATGCTCCCTACATAAGAGAATGTGTTGGCTGCTCTTTCCTTAACCAATGGGTGCCAAGCGTAGAACGAGCACTGGTGCTTGCGCTTGAAAGTGAAATTGACTGTTTGAGCTGGGATTGCAGCTCCTTTTTAGTCTGGATCCCTTCCCTTCCCTTGCTATTCGCGAACAAGCATATGGATGTGACGTGTACGCATCGAGTTTTGATTCACTGGAGGAAATTTCGACTAGCGATTCACGCGAAACTTGATATTCGCTGCCATGAACGTAATTATTCAGCCGTGGTACGTTGCATGCAGACTAAAACGGTTGTGCTCATGCCGCATTCCTGTGTAACCGTACATATGCAGACTCAAAGACACGGACAAATACCTACACACACACACACACACGCACACACACACACACACACACACACACACACACACACACACACACACACACACACACACACACAG
>NW_013651782.1:0-7319 GCF_000499385.1 Eimeria necatrix | reverse complement strand
CACACACATTTTGGAAGTTGTTCAATATGTAAAATCATTTTCTTTGAAAACTTATGGCTCGATTATATGCTTACTAGGAAATGTGAGCAGTCCCTGGATGATATTTTCATGGCGGGACAAAGTTGCCACAAGCTCATTCATACAAACAAATGGAAGCTCCACATAGTCCGGCATCAAGTGCTACTTTTTGTACTTCGTCTACTTCTTTGTAAGCAATATCTTTCCTTTGAGTGCCTCGCTTTTCGTCGACTGCCTCTAACTGGAAGAATGATTTTGTTCAATAAGGAAAAAATTCAAATCAGCGGCCTTCCATTGCGTGGAAATGCATATACTTGCTTATTTCACTTGCTGTAGAGTTGTAGACGCCAGCGTAATCTATCCAATTTTGTGTTTGCTGCCTGGCCAGTTTATCCTACACGCTTTTCTTATCAGAGCACCACGCATGAATGAGGCAGCAAAACAAACAATATATGCGCCGTCTAGGCCAAGTATGTCCCACGCTCATGCACAAGGATTTTTCGTAGCAGGCGGGGAATTTTGACAAAGACGATCGCCGATGTGTCTCGTTTGAAAAGCAATCGGTAGTGAAGGAGATTCACTAAGGTTGCAACATCAGAGGATGGTTTTCTTACATGGGCTACATGAAATGCTGCAAGGAGATATCGATCTTACCTGAAAGTTTTTCTCATCGTTGCCACTAATCAGTGCAGCATTAGAATGCCTGTAAGAAACTGTTGCACATATTATGAAAATTCAATGCCAAGGGTGTGCCTCGTGCAAAGCATAAAATGACGTTACGAAGGCCAAAGCAAATTGGCTCGACAATGCTGCCTGCAGGTAATAAAGAACACAGTGTAGGCGCGAATCAAGCAGCAACCCTAGTTTCGTCAATGCAACTATTAGACACAGCTCTTCTCATAAGACTTGGAGGCGTTGTCTTGTTTGCTGCAACTGAGCCATGGGACCACTCGTTTCATCAAGGCTGGTACCGCCTCACACTTTTCCTCCTCAGCCACATTTCATTTACAGTCGTGGCGTTGGCGTGTTTTGCCACCAACAACCTTCGAGCCCACGACAGTTTTTCCCTGCCACGTTCCGTTCTTGTGGGATTCATAGTTTTTTTGGGGGAGACTCCTTCTATACCTCACGTGCACTCTGGCATCGTGGACGAGGACGCTGAGCGTGAATCTCCACGATTGCATTTGCACCACCTTTCATTGAAGACCTCTGCAAAATTGAGTCTGTATACGGGCAAATGCAGTAGCCACAAGCCTAAAGTCGAACAGGTTTGTAATGAAGTCCGGTGTACTGGCTCGATCTACTTGACAGTGCGGATGTATGAAGCATGGGATTTTACAGTGTGAGAAAAGTATCCAAAGTAGGTAAACCACATCTGCCGAGGTATCTAGATGAAGATGTTTGGAGAAATGTGTGGCTTTCCTGTGTAGGGGACAAAGCTGGAGCTGAGGGGAACGACAGCACATTTCTCAAAGTCAACTACAAGTTTAAATCTCGGACTTGACCCGGCAAAATATGAGTATTTCGCTGCATTGAGAGACTTATCAGCACCTCGATGCAACAAGGAAAAGCAAATTTTGCATGAAGTAAGGGTCATGAGCTGTGTTTCAGGGTCTGAATAGCACTTTGTAAAGGACCGCTACAGTGATTCGCTGGCTGCTGAGCGTCAGTACAGCTACACATAGGTAGAACTGCAATAACAATTATCGATAAGCTCAGTATTCGTGCATGCTGATGTTCACCGTTTTCCTTAATAATCATTCACAACAAAAAATTGAACGCCACTGGGCCACTAGTCAGGTGGCGCTTAGAAGCTGAAGACAGTAACAACTGCGGTGAGATCACATTTTATGCCACGCAAACACAACCATATCCTCTGGAGCAACCAAATTCCTACTGTTCACTAGAAATTCATTTCAACGCTGCACCTTCAAATCAGGCAAAGCATGGCGCAACTCAAATCCAGGTGCAAAGTAATGTTTCGGGTTCGCCAAATTTAGCATTGTAGAAAGCGCGGCAGTGCACTATATGCCAGAAAATATCCTGAATTACTAGCTGCAGAGGTCAAGATGCGAGTAATGTGGATACTCGGGTCAGTCTTTTCGGCCTTCGGCTATCGAAACGGTGATCTACTTTCAAAGACCTAGCGGTTAACTGCAACCAGCTGTGCCGTAGTGGTTGAAGGAGCTGGCAGCAAATATAGAAATTAAGGTATGCAGCCTATGCTATCTCTTTGAAATTGAAAAGAAAAACGTCAAACGCAAAATCATAGGTAAATGCTTCTCTGTGGTGGCTGTTTTGTTGAGCGACGGCCTTGTCGAATTGCCTGTGCGCATGTGCTTTAATGAATGCGTGCCGACTGTTCGACAAGGCCGTCTTTGAGCATAACGGCCATCACAGAGAAGCATTCGCCTCAGAGCAAACTTTCACAGCAACTCAAGGCTCTAGGGAATGCATGCATTCGGGCACCTATATGTATATCACTACAGCATAACAGCCATCACAGAGAATTGTTCACCTCAGAGCAAAATTTTACAGCAACTCAAGGGTCTAGGGAATACATGCATTCGGGCACCTTCGAGAAAAAAGCGCCTCAAGCATATTCTTCCGTGAAGTTCGATTAGCATTACAGCCACTATGCATGTCGTACTCGTTCCTACAAGATTCACAGAAGAACAAGAAAAGACTGCCGACATAATCGCATTAAAAACTGTTTGCAAAATGTGTTTCTATAAGTAATTCTTTCTTCTGCTTTCTGCCAAAGAGAAGAGTTGTCGTCAGCTCAACAATGCAAGGATCACTCAATCAGGCGAAACAGCCGCACACCGATTCGAACTGGCGAATGTGTACGCTAACCTCTTACTCAGTGATTTCATCCACAGAATGCCTTTATTTTTCTTTCTGACGAAGAGCAACGTTCTGAGTATCCAATGGGGATTCTACAGCATTAAGCCAAAGCCGATTCTGGAACGGCTCCTGATACTACAATTATTCTCCGGCACAACTATTATCCGGCAACATTTACACGATGGAGCATTTGTGTAGAAACAAACAAATGGCTTTAAAATTGTTTTTTGCAATCTCTCTTTATTGGCTTGGATGATCTGCATTTCAAGTTGTACACACATGGCACCCCTTGGTCAGAATCAAGCCCCGCCGAAAGTTTCGAGTGCATGTAGAGGGCATTCGTTCAGGCTACTGTTCATCATGTAAACTTTGAAGCTTGCTCACAAGAAGATTCAAAATTTTCACTCAACTTTGAATTTTCTTCATCTGAAGAATTTTTCAGCTCACCTATTCTAGGAAACGGCGTGTCTGCATGATGCTTTACTCAACTTAATCCGCCATTTTGTCGAAGCTTAAACTTTCGAAGCTATTCGAATCCCTCTTTAGCATCCCACACTTGTTACATCAATCCAACAGCGGTCCTCAGAAACTGTATAGCTTACACAGGCTATCGCCTTCCTGACGTTCACACGCGTAACCCAAAAGTACCCACTCAGAGACATCTGCTTCAGAGAAGCTTATGAAGCAACGAGGTGCCGATCCCTCACCACCCTAAACCTTTTCGTTGTGAGCTATTATTGTATGGGCCCTGAGATGCATAGAAAGTTGCCTTCAATGCCGTGCTGCACAAAGAACAGTCCAGTGGGCAAAGAGAGGCTGCATTAGCCAGCATAGTAACATTAGCAGTACGTGTGGGAATCCATTTCTGCGCAAACAGCAAAGCTACAAGAAACACGAAACTGGAAGGGACTGAAGGCTCAGAGGGGCAAAGCGTAAAATGGCTCACGCAGCAAAAGTCTGTGGTCAGGGAATCCCCTGTGGACCAGATGTCGGCGGCTCTGCAGAACGGCAGCGCAAACAAACCAACCAATACGGCCGGCTTCGAACTTTCCAGCAAAATATTTTTGCGCTGCTTGCCGAGCCTTCGTTTGAGCCTCTATTTGATGTTGTCATTGTTGCAGAGAACAGAGTGAGTCTTTTGCTTCCAGCTCACTAAATGAGTCACGACAATAAAAATTGGAGCCGTTAGAGAATGCTTTTGCAAAACTTAACAATGTTTCAGCCCTTACACTTACCCTCGAGCCTTTTGCACATTGCCTCTTATTTGGTTAAGAAGGCCTTCAAATGGCTCCACTATCGAGGTTTAGGTCTGTACACTCATAGCGGAAAACTAGATAGTGTTTTATTAACCAGTGCACGTATCATTCGGATTTAGAGACACAGAGCCTTGAAAGAGGAACTCAAGTTTTGAGCAAAGCCGCGTCAGCCTTTTAAACTCGTCGAAAACTTGTCGTTAAGTTTCGACTACATGCAGGAGCTGCGCGCCCACCAGTGTGTCCTCGCCGCTTGTAGCGAATACTTTAAGAGGTTGTTCTGCGGACCGGAGACTGCAAAGCGCATTGAGTTTCAGCAGCGCTGGCCTGTGGTGCATCAGCTTGTACGCTGCATGTACGGTGCAGACATAGAAGCGGGAACAGACCCCGAAATTGTCTTAGAGGTACCGAAAAACACGATTTCGACGGGCACTAGGAAAACTAGACAGTTAAAGTATGACAAGAATATTGTGTGTAGCTCACATTATGCAAAAGCATGCTTTTCATGACACGTTCAATGAATAAATTACATTCAGATTGACCGGAAGAATTTTCTGCACCTACTGCAAAATAACACACAGCATTTTACATCATTGTATCTTCAGTTCGCGTTGTCTGCACAGGTCTTGGCCGAGGCCCGCAATTTAGAAGTGAACTGCCTGAGCATTGATGATTGTCTCTCGCTCATCGTGGATCAGCTTTCAGTTCAAAATTGCGCTCGTATTCTGACGCATGATGAAGTGGCTCATCACAAGGAGCTGTCTCGCCAAGTCTGCGGATATATCGTTAAGCGCTTTGCTGATGTCGTGCGAGCGCCATCGTCAAGGCAGCAACTGCTGCAGATGCCCCGGAACCAAATAGTGTACATGGTCCGGGAGCTATGCCGACGCTGCGACAATAATACAGATGCTGATCTGATTGTTCGATTCGTCGTTGACTGGAGCTCATTTGACACAGTGTGTGAGCTTCTGAGAGACTGCAAATTGTGGGATTGGGCTGTAGAGCCAGGGGCTCTCTCTATCTTCCGAGACGAAGATACACCCTTAGGAGCTGTCCCGTCGAGTAAGAAAAATTCTCGTCGTTTCGATTCATCTGTTTACAATCAGCTGGTAGCAGCGCAGAAATCCTACTCTGGCAGTTCAATGTGTAGATTGTGTCATGGAGTATTGCCTTAAACACGTGAAATACACTGTCAGCGTGCTTTTGATCGTTTGATAAGGTGCAAGTGTCACAAAGAATTTCCTGGCACGAGTGCCAAGCAGTCGACACATCGGCATAGTTCATACTGGCACCCAGTGGGAGTGAGCCACCATTACAGCCACCACGTGATACGGAAGTAGGCTTGTCTTCCAGTGCATTGCCTTCAGACTTGTTAAGCGCAGCTCAATGGCGCATTAGCAACTTGAAGATTGCCTTGAGAGAGTCGCTTCCTGCGAAATTTGTCTGCGGTACCTATTTTGATTGGAGTGTTCGACTTGATATCGGTAAGGGATCTGACAGCACATTCGCCGAAAATGATCCTCGTGAAAGATCTTGAGGGTTGTCCTCCGTTGACACACTACGTTGGAGTACGTCTTGAGTCGTGTGCAGGAGCTGAAAATAAGTTGAGAATCGTGTACGAGTCCGCTGTTGACAGAACACCGGGGCAGCCAGCATGCATCAAGCGGTTCCCTGCTGCTCTATTCGCCTGGCAGGTATGCCCAGTGGAGTTCTTACTGCACTCGGTGTTACAATATCACAATCTTTTCGGAACAGTTTTGTCTCTTCTGTGCCTATATAAACGTTCGCATCTTCTCCTATTTTAAGCACGAAGCCTTGGCTATTTTTCTTTGTTCTCGTCAACTCACTGTCAAATTGCTGACTCACACGAAGCAGTACCTACCACTCGTTCTTTGTTCAGGCCATATTTCGGGGACAAGACGTTTTCCGCGATCGTCCAGTGTTTATATGTTTCCCTGAACACATTGGATTGCACTGGTCTACGACATTGAACATATCGACGAGTGAGCTTCGCGGAGACTGGAATTCTCTATAAATTAACTTGAACGTTTAATTTCAGCTTGCTGAGTCATTTTTGTGATTCTACTTTGCCTCAACCTTTTAAAATCTCTGGCTTCCTTCAGCTCCTCCGCACAGCCTGCTCCGAAGCTCAGGAGGCACGCGATTGCAACTGTAGATCCTACTCACTCCAGTCGACATCTCTGCAATGTGCCAAATCCTGTAATCAATGCGCAGCTTTTGCATAGCACGGACTGAACATCCATTCTTCTGTCCTGCGGTGGTTGTCTTTCAGCTGACGTTACGGAGGCTGATGAACTGACTCTAATGGTGCAGATGACTGAAATTCCCTTGGTGTCTCTCATTCTTTACTATTTTTCGTCGGATCTAAATCAGACGCTGGCCCAAGAAGACATTCTGAATCGCCTGCCCCATATTGAGTACCGCTGCCTGAGCTCCTACACTCTTTTCCACCAGAATGCGCCGGCTCTCACTTCCTCATGATCGGCTTATCAATTCGCTCACTGATTAGTAGCAGCGAAGATATTCCGGCCAAACAACGTCGAGAGGCAGTTACTACATAAGGTTACCATGGTCTTTGGCTCTGCTTGTGCCAGCCCACTGCAATGTCAAGGCTGTGCAAGGCAGCGCATGCGTTACTGCAGCTAAGTGAGGGATGTGGAGAACGTTGCTACCCTTGTTGTGCTCCATCAGTGCACCAATGCACAGGTCATCTTATATGTTTTAGAGGCTTTTTGCTGAGGCATATGCGGTGCGGCTGCTAGTTTGACACTGGGGCTTCGCCAGAAACAGGCGCACAGCAATTCACTAGTATTGTAGCGTCTTTGAAGCCCCTTCCAGCGGAATTAGGACAAAATACAGCAAGCGCTACAATGCGCAGTGCGAATACCCAATTGTTTTTTTGAATTTGCAAAAGCGAAAGTCTTTGTTCCTTGATTAGATGCCGCAGCTAGAGTTTTGCGTGCGGCAAAAGTGAATTAGGTGAGCCTCTGGTGAAAGTACTGCCACGAGCAGGAGAAATGCCATATACCCGTGCTGAGAGAACCCAAAACACTTTTAAGCTCTCAAGTCTAGTGTGAAATAATTTTTTAGGAAGAAGGAGGCGTTCACGGGCCTTTTGCCACACATTGCATTTGAACTTCTGGCTGTAGGCTAACGAAATGCCGCTTTGATCGTCCTGTA
>NW_013651781.1:4856-16320 GCF_000499385.1 Eimeria necatrix | reverse complement strand
TGCTGCTGCTGCTGCTGCTGCTTACATTTGCTGCTGCTTCTGTGTTCATTTTGCTGCTGCTTGACAGATTTGATTTCTTTTTTGATTTCTTTTTCTTCATTTAAAAATTTAATTAACAAAAAAGAAGAAAACAAAACCACAAAATAAAACCCGCAGGGAGACCAACTCACCCCCACAATGCCTGCACGCAAACCCTAAACCCTAAACCCTAAACCCTAAACCCTAAACCCTAAATCCAAACCCTTAAAGAATTGTGGGGTTTAGGGTTTAGGGTTTACTGTCGGGGAAGTGGAAAACAGCTTCTAAAGAACATTTCATCAAATTAATTAAAATGAGAGAAGAAGAGCCGCAGACGGAAAGACAAACTTTGCGGCTGGGGTGTACAGACAGCTGAAAACAAGGGTTTGCTGCTGCTGCCACCGCGCGACCCCCCCCGCTGCTGCTGCTGCTGCTGCTGCTGCTGCTGCTGCTGCTGCTGCTGCTGCTGCTGCTGCTGCGGGGCTGCTGCAGCTGGATCTTCTTCAAAAACTCCCAGTTGGGACCTTTAATTATATTTATTTCTTTTTTTTGAGATAAACAAAAACAAAGAAATCCCTCAACTGCGCAGCAGCTGGCTATACACCCCAAGTGCGGCAGCAGCAAACTCCCCTGCTGCTGCATCTCCCCCAAGTCGAAAAACCTAATAAAAGAATATAAATAAATAAATAAATAAATAAATAAATAAATAAATAAATAAATAAATAAATAAATAAATAAATAAATAATTAATTAATTAATTAATTAATTAATTAATTAATTAATAATAAAGAGGAGGGAGGCTGCTGCGGCTCGGGGGCTTCGTTTTGCGCTGCTGCGGCGCGGCGCTCAAACCCTAAACCCTAAACCCTAAACCCTAAACCCTAAAACCTAAACCCTAAACCCTAAACCCTAAACCCTGAGGCCTACTTGAGGGTTTCATCAGAGCCCGCAGAGATCAAAGTTGAAGATGAGAAGCACAAGGCAGAGACCGAGCCCTGCAAAGCAAACCCTAAACCCCAAACCCTAAACCCTAAGCAGTAGACCCTAAACCCCAAACCCTAAACCCTAAACCCTCAGCGCCAAACCCTAAACCCTAAACCCTAAACCCCAGATCTGAAGTTTAAAAAGTGGCAGACCCACACGATGCGCATTTACAGCAAATATCCGACGAACGCCAGGCGGCAGCTGCAGTAGCTGCTGCTGCAGCTGCTGCTGCTGCTGCTGCTGCTGCTGCTGCTGCTGCTGCTTCAAAGCCTCAAGCTTTATCTCATACCCCAAAACGCCCCCTTCATACGTTCCAAGGCAAACAACTATGCGGGGCCCCTGGGGGGCCCCCTTGGGGGCCCCCTTGGGGGCCCCCTTGGGGGCCCCCTGGGGGGCCCCCTTGGGGGCTTCCCTAGGGGCCCCCTTGGGGGGCCCCCCAAGGGCCCCCAGGGTTTGTTTTTTGTGCCCTTTTTTGGAGAGCATTGGGCGTTGGGGTGTACAGACGGCTCGCGCTGCAGGGGGCCCCTTGAGGGGAAGCAAATGGGGCCCCCAAGGACCAAAAAAGGGTCAAAAGAAGAATAATTTGGACTTAATTGATTTTATTTAATTAATTTTATTCAAATTAATTCCAATTAAACCTTTAATTGCCCAAATTGCGCAGGAAGATGACCCCTGGGGCCCCTTGGGGGCCCCACAGGGGCCCCGCAGGGCCCCCAGGGGCCCCCTGCGCGGTGCAGCAGAAGCAGCACAGTTTGGGATTATTGGAATTGTTTTGAATATTAAAAATAAAATTAAAAAGAATTGTTTTGGAGAAGCTAGATATTTAATGCATGCTGCTGCTGCTGCTGCTGCTGCTACTGCTGCTGCTGCTGCTGCTGCTGCTGCTGCTGCTGCTGCTGCTGCTGCTACTGCTGCACTGCAGATTTAGCCTATTGGGGGCCCCCCAATTGCAGTGGGGCCCCACAGGGGGCCCCAAAGACAGGAGGCCCCCTGGGGCCTGCAGGGGGCCCCGAGAGGCAGCTAGCCACAGCTAGCCACAGCTAGCCACAGCTAGCCACAGCTAGCCACAGCTAGCAGCAGCTTCCCACAGCTAGCTGGAGCTATCTGCAGCTAGCCGCAGCTAGCAAGAGCTGATTGCAGCTAGCCACAGCTAGCTATATCTGGCCATAGCTAGCCATAGATAGCCATAGCTAGCCATAGCTAGCCATAGCTAGCCATAGCTAGCTGTAGCTAACCGTAGCTAGCTGCAGCTAGCTGTAGCTAGCTACTTCTAGCCACGGCCGGCCGTAGCTAGCTACGGCTAGCCACAGCTAGCCATGGCTAGCTACAGCTAGCCACAGTTAGCCATGGCTAGCTACAGCTAGCTACAGCTAGCCATGGCTAGCTACAGCTAGCCATGGCTAGCTACAGCTAGCTGCAGCTAGTCACTGCTAGTCAGTGGGCCGCAAAGCCAGCTGCAATTTGCTGCTGGGACTCCTGTGGGGCTTTCCTTTACACGCTCAGCAGCAGCAGCAGCAGCAGCAAAAGCAGCAGCAGCAGCAGCAAAAGCAGCAGCAGCAGCACCGGCAGCAGCAGCGTTAGCCGCAGCAGCAGCAAGGAGAGAAAAAAGACAGCTTTGCTCGATTAAAAGAGTGGAGAGCAAAATGGAGTCTGCAAGCAGACCCTAAACCCTAAACCCTAAACCCTAAACCCTAGGCCGCAAGTTCTCGCCCGAAATTAGGGTTTAGGGTTTAGGGTTTAGGGTTTAGGGTTTGTGGGGGAAGCCTAGGGCCTGCAGCTGCTGCCTGAGAAGGGCCCCCTTTTGGGGGGCCCCCCGAAAGTCTTTAAAAGAAACCCTCAAAAGGGCCCACCCGAAGTGGCCCACCACAAAACCCTTGAAGCGAGAGGGGCCGTCTAAACGCTGCTGCTGCTGCTGCTGCTGCTGCTGCTGCTGCTGCTGCTGCTGCTGCTGCTGCTGCTGCTGCTGCTGCTGTTGCTGCTGCTGCTGCTGCTGTAGTAGGAGGGGGGAAGAAGGCGGTGGCGACGGGCACGAGGCTGCGTTTGCTGCTGCTGCTCCTGCGGCTGCTGCTGAGGGTGTGCCTGCTGCTGCTGCTGCTGCTGCTGCTGTAGGTGCAGCAGCAGCAGCAGCAGCAGCAGCAGCAGCAGAATAGACAACAGTGACGAAGTGGGTGGGCCCGTCCACCTCCAGCAGCAACTTGAGGTGTGGGGCCCCACCATCTAGGGCCAAAAAAGGAGACAGCAGCAGCAGCGGGAAGCCAGCAGCAAAAGAAGGAGACACAAACGGAATGCTGCGCAAAGCAGCAGCTACCTGCGACAAGCAGCAGCAGCAGCAGCAGCAGCAGCAGCAGCAGCAGCAGCAGCAGCAGCGGCGGCGGGAAAGAGACAAAACGAAGGAACGAAAATAGCGGTAAGGAAGCAGATGCAGCAGACACAGCAGCACAATCGATAGCAGCAGCAGCAGCAGCAGCAACTACAGCAGCAGCAGCAGCAGCAGCAGCAGCACAAACAGCAGCAGCACTGGTTCTCACTTCTCGCTGAAGGGCGGACTCGACAGGGGGCCCCCTTGGGGGGCCCCCCTGGGGGCCCCCAGACCCTCGGGGGGCCCCCCTGCGAATAATTTCTTCCCAAAAATCCAATTTAGGTCTAAGACATTGTAGGGCCCCTTTAATATCAAATCCGAGAAAAGAAAATGGTATTGGGGGGCCCCTGGGGGCCCCCAGACCCTCGGGGGGCCCTCTGGGGGCCCCCAGACCTTCGGGGGGCCCCCAGGGGGCCCCTATACCTTCGGGGGGCCCCCAGGGGGCCCCGCAGGGGGGCCCCGGCGTTACTGGGGGGCCCCTGGGGGCCCCCAGACCCTCGGGGGGCCCCCTGGGGGCCCCCATACCCTCGGGGGGCCCCCAGGGGGGCCCCCCAGGGGCCCCCAAGACCTCACGGGGCCCCCAGGGGGCCCTCAGACCCCCAGGGGCCCCAGGAGGCCCTGGGGCCCCTACGGGGGTGTTGGCCCCAGGGCCCCCAGGTGACCCTGCTGCTGCTGCTTCTGCTGCTGCTGCTGCTGCTGCTGCTGCTGCTGCTGCTGCTGCTGCTTCAAGGGCTAGGGCCCCCTGCCTTGCCTGAGCAGCCTCGAGAAAAGGCAGCTGAAAAGGCAAAGAGTGCAGCAGCAAAACTAAAGTGGATAAAATGCCAACACAAAGTGCTGCAGGGGGGCCCCCAGGCCCTGGGGGGCCCCCCGGCTCTGGGGGGCCCCCCAAACCCGCTGGGGGACCCCCACTAGCAGCAGACCCTCCGCAGCCAGGGGGGCCCCCAAAGCCAGGGGGGCCCCCTAAGCCAGGGGGGCCCCCAGAGGCTAGGGGGCCCCCCCAAGTAGGGGGGCCCCCAAAGCTAGGGGGGCCCCCAGAGGATAGGGGGCCCCCCGAAGTACGGGGGCCCCCAAAGCCAGGGGGGCCCCCAAACGCAGGGGGCCCCCCAAAGGTAGGGGCCCCCCTGGGGGGGCCCCCAAAGGCAGGGGCCCCCCTGGGGGGCCCCCCAAACGCAGGGGCCCCCCTGGGGGGCCCCCCAAACGCAGGGGCCCCCCTGGGGGGCCCCCCAAAGGGTTTTGGGGGCCCCTCGGATTGGATTGCAAATTGGATGGCGAGGGCCCAAAGAAGTTGAGTGGCGATGGAGACAGAAAAAGGAAAAGAAAAGGAGACACAAGAATCTGAGCAGCAGCAAATGTTCTGCTGCTGCTGCTGCTGCTGCTGCTGCTGCTGCTGCTGCTGCTGCTGCTGCAGCGGCTGGAAGTGCGGCTGCTGCTGCTGCTGCGGCTGCGGCTGGAAGTGCTGCCGCTGCCGCTGCTGCTGCTGCGGGAAGGACTGCTGCTGCTGCTGCGGGAATTGCTGCAGGTGCTGTTGCTGCTGCTGCTGCAGGTGCTGTTGCTGCTGCTGCTGCTGCTGCTGCTGCTGCTGCAGGGCTTCGATGATTGCTGCAGTTAAGTGAGGGCAAGGCTCTCCCAGTTTGGAAAAGGCAGCAGCAGCAAAGGCAGCAGCTTTCCAACCCTCTTCTAAATCCAAGAAATTGGGGGGCCCCTGGGGGGCCCCCAAACCCTCTTTGGGGGCCCCCCAGGGCCCCCAGGGCCCCCAAGGCCTTCTGCCCGCTTTTGGGGGCCCCCCTGGACCCTCTGGGGGGCCCCGGGGGGCCCCCCCTGGGGGCACTGGGTGCAGCAGCAGCAGCTGCTGCCGGGCCCCACTTGCTGCTGCTGCATCTAGCTGCTGCAGCAGCTGCGGCACAGAAACTCCTAAACCCCTGAGGGCCCCCAGCAGCTGCCGCTGCGCTGCTAAGGGCAGGCAGGGGGCCCCCCGGGGGGCCCCCCGGGGGGCCCCCCTGCAGCAGGGAGAGTGGGGGGGGCCCCTCCACCAGCTGCAGCAGTATGCCTGCGCAGTCAACAAACACCTGCTGCTGCTGTTGCTGCTGCTGCTGCTGCTGCTGTTGCTGCATTTTTGCTGCAGCGGATAGGAATGAGCAGAAACACAGACACAGGTTTAGACGCTGGGCCTCCCAGGGGCCCCCTGCTGCTGCTGCTGCTGCTGCTGCTGCTGTTGCTGCTGGCCCCCCTGCTGCTCCTGGGTGACCCTTTTCTGCTGCTGGGGGGCCCCCTGCTGCTGCTGGGGGGCCCCCCGCTGCTGCTGGGGGGCCCCCTAGCAGAGCTGGTTGGGGGGCCCCCCGCAGCAGCAACTTTCCGCTGTTGCACAAAGCAGCAGCCACTGCTGCAGCAGTTTGCTGCTGCAGTGCTGCTGCTGCAGCAAGAGCAGCAGCAACCTCAACTAGCCCCCATAGAGAGGCGCCCCCAGCAGCCCAGGAAGCTGCTGCTGCTGCTGCTGCTGCTGCTGCTGCTGAGCCTGTCTTCTTTGCTGCTGCTGCTGCTGCTGCTGCATCGTTACCCATAGACGCTTCTCCACCCGCAGCAGCAGCAGCAGCAGCAGCAGCAGCAGCAGCAGCAAGCTTTTTGTTTGCTGCTTCGTAAAGCTGCTGCAGCAAGGCCTCAGTCTTTCCCTCCTCAGCTTCTTTATTTGCTGCTAAACACAAACCAGCGGGGGGCCCCTTGGGGGCCCCCAGAGGGGCCCCAAAATGAGAAAAGGGTTCATTTTTGGGACCCTTTCCTTTTGAATAAGCAGCAACGGGTTCTCGGGGGGCCCCCTGGGGGCCCCCCTCGAGGTGCAGGGGGGCCCCCTGGCCTGCACTCCTTTGGGGGCCCCCGTCATAAACTTGCTGCGGGGCCCCAGTAGGGGCCCCTCCAGGGGCCCCTACTGGGGGGCCCCTAAAGGGGCCCCCAGGGGGGCCCCCTGGGGGGCCCCCCGGGGGGCCCCCTGGGGGGCCCAAAGAGCTCTTGAGGCGTTGCCTGAGGGCCTCACAAGAAAGCAGCAAACGATTTATCTCTTGGGGGCCCCCCTGCTGCAGTCTCTTTAAAGACAGAGACACAAAAAGGCCCAGCAGCCGCCAACTCAACACAGGGGGCCCCCCAGAGGGGCCCCCAGGGGGGCCCCCAGGGGGGCCCCCAGGGGGGCCCCCAGGGGGGCCCCCAGGGGGGCCCCCAGGGGGGCCCCCAGGGGGGCCCCCTGAGGGGGCCTTTGGGTATCTGTGGGGCTTCAAAGGTAAGCGCGAAAACGTTTCTGCCAGCAAGCGCATGGAAGACTCGTCCACAGGCTGCTGCTGCTGCTGCCGCCGCCGCTGCTGCTGCCGCTGCTGCTGCTGCTGCTGCTGCTGCTGCTGCTGCTGCTGCTGCTCCAATATGCTGAAAAAAGCCTCAAGCAAAACAGCACTCTCCTCGTCAGGGGGCCCCTGGGGCCCCATCCAAGGGGGCCCCTCAGGTTGGTCCCAGAAGGAACCCCCTGGGGGCCCCCAAGTGGGTACTTGGGGGGGCCCCTGGGGGGGATTCCAGGCATTTGCCTTGGCTGTTGCCCACAAGACGGTGCAGATGTGTTTTGGCTGTAAAATTTGCTGCTGCTGCTGCTGCTGCTGCTGCTGCTGCTGCTGCTGCTGCTGCTGCTGCTGCTGAGGTGCATGTACACCCCAGTAGGGTCCATCCAGATCGCCTTGGCATTCTAATAGACGCCGCCGTAGCCCACGCAGCAGACTGTGCAGCTGCTGCTGCTGCTGCTGCTGCTGCTGCTGCTGCTGCTGCTGCTGCTGCTGTTGCTGCTGTTGCTGCTGCTGCGGTTGCTGTTGCTGCTGTTGCAGCTGGTTCAGGACTGTTACTGCCCATGCGAGACTGCTGCATCCCATGGGGCTCAGGAGTGCCCTCTGTTGCTGCTGTTGTTGTTGCTGTTGCTGCTGTTGTTGCTGCTGTTGCTGCTGCTGCTGCTGCTGCAGGTGTTGCTGCTGCTGCAGGTTTTGCTGCTGCAGCAGGTGTTGCTGCTGCTGCAAGCGCAGCCCAGCCGTCAAGACGGCCTCCAGGATGACCGCCGGCGCATCAAGTACATTACCACCTAGCTGCTGCGGCAGCAGCAGCTGCTGCTGCTGCTGCAGCTGCTGCTGCTGCTGCTGCAGCTGCTGCTGCTGCTGCTGCCTGAGCCTGCAGAGAGAGGCCAGGGCTGCTGCTGCCACAGGCAAGTGCCTCCCAGAGAGTTTGCTGAGGCCCTTGCGCAGCAGCAGCAGCAGCTGCTGCTGCAGCACAGGGTTATCGAGGGTGGCCTGCTGCTGCAGCAGCTGCTCGCCCTGCTGCTGCTGCTGCTGCTGCAGCAGCAGCACCAGCCTGTGCAGCGCAGCAGCAGCATTTGCGGGAGTCACAAAAGCCCTAAACCTCCACAGCAGCAAATTCAAAACTGACACACTTGGGGCCCTGCTGACAGCAGCAGTCAGCAGCACATTTAATTCCCTATAAATGGTCCTTGGGGGGCCCCCAGAGGGCCCCCCAAGGGGGCCCCCTGGGGGGCCCCCCGGGGGCCCCCCCTGGGGGCCCCCAGGGGGGGCCCCGCAGGGGCCCTCTGGGGGGCCCCCAGAGGGCCCCCCTGGGGGGCCTCCGAAGGAGCTCCCAGGGGAGCTCCCAGGGGGGCCCCCAGGGGGGCCCCCAGGGGGGCCCCCAGAGGGGCCCCCAGGGGGGCCCCCAGGGGGGCCCCCAGGGGGGCCCCCAGGGGGGCCCCCTAAAGGGCCGGAGACTTCTGCCCTCAGTGCAGCAACAGCTGACATAACATCAAATACCAAATCCCCTGGAGAGTGCCCTGGGGGCCCCCTAGGGGGGGCCCCAATAGTACCCTCGGGGGGCCCCCCTAAGGCGACTTGACCTGGGGCCCCCCGAGGGGCCCCCAAGGGGGGCCCCCGGAGGGGCCCCCCAGGGGGCCCCCCTCGCCGCTGCCTCCAGAAGAAAGGAAGGGGCCCCGTGGGGCCCCCCACAAGGGCGGTGCCAGGGGCCTCGTGGGGGGCCCCTTGGGGGCCCCCCTGGGGGGCCCTTTGAGGGGCCCCTTGGGGGGCCCCTTGGGGGGCCCCTTGGGGGGCCCCTTGGGGGGCCCCTTGGGGGGCCCCTTGGGGGGCCCCTTGGGGGGCCCCCCAGCCATTCCTGGTGGGGGGCCCCTGGGGGGCCCCTAATAAAAGGCGTGGCGCTGTGGGGGCCCCCCTTGTTGGGTCTTCGTTGGGTTTGGGGGCCCCCTTAGGGGCCCCTAAGGGGCCCCCAGGACCCTGGGGGGCCCCCCCTCGGGGGGGGCCCCTATTGGGGGGCCCCCCTAGGCCTCGAAAAGAGCCATGGGGGGCCCCTAAGGAAACTTTTGCTGCTAAAGGAGACACAGGGGGGCCCCCCGCTGCAGCAGCAGAGGGGGGCCCCCCAAGGGCTGCTGCTGAGGCCCTGGCGCTGCTGGGGGGCCCCCCCAGAGCTGGAGACACAGGGGCCCCTAGGAAGCGGGCCCCAGGCGGCATATACTGCTGCTGCTGCTGCTGCTGCAGTTGCTGCTGCTGCTGCTGCTGCTGCTGCTGCTGCTAGCGCGCAGCTGTGGGGCCCCCTAATAATTATGTTTGCATATTTCAAAACAATAAATCCCTTTTTAAACTAAATCATTATTTTTTAATAATAAAATCAGTAACTCTCTTTATAAGGCACTCCAGGGGCCCCCGGGGGGCCCCTGGGGGCCCCAGGGTCACTTGGGGGCCCCTGGGGGCCCCCGGGGGCCCCCAGGAGGACCCTCAGGGGGGCCCCCTGGGGCCCTTCGTTTTTCTTATTTTTTAATTCTATTTATTTATTATTTCTTTATTTTAAATTTAATTTTGTTTTATGTCTTTTGTTGTTTGGAAATACTCCAGATTTATTGAGCTACAGATTCTGCATTCCCCCCCTAAACCCTAAACCCTAAACCCTAAACCCTAAACCCTAGAAGTGTAAACCCTAAACCCTGAAAACCCTATGCTCTTAAACCCTAAACCCTGGGATCTAAACACTAATTAGCATAGCTGCCCCACAGGGAGGAAGATCTCCACCGTAAACCCTAAACCCTACACCCTAAAATCTAAACGCTAAACCCTAAACCCTAAACCCTAAAAGTGTAAACCCTAAACCATAAAAGTGTAAACCCTAAACCCTAAAAGTGTAAACCCTAAACCCTAAAAAGCTAAGCTCTGAAACCCTAAACCCTGGGATCTAAACACTAGTTGGCATAGCTGCCCTGCAGGGAGGAAGATCTCCACCGTAAACCCTAAACCCTAAACCCTAAACCCTAAACCCTAAACCCTCCTGGTGCTCTTTTGTCCTTAGCAGGAGACAAATGAGAGAAAAATGAAAAACAAAGAAATAATTAAATCAAAGTTTTAAATAAATAAATAAATAAAATAAATAAACAAACAAATAAATAAATAATTTATTTATTTATTAATTTAAAAAAATAAATAAATAAATAATAAATGAGTGCTGCTGAAGTGTACGTACAGCACAGGTTCCCTCAGCAGCAGTTTCTTTCACTGAGTGAATAATAAATAAATTTTATAAATTAAAATTTAAAATAAATAAAAGAATAATTATTATAAATAATAATATTTTAATAATGCTATAAATGCCATTTAAATGCATAATAAATACTATTCCTTTGCAGCTTTGCGCGCTGCTGCTGTTGCTGCTGCAGCCTTTGCTGCTTCTGCAGCAGCAGCTGCTGCTGCTGCTGCAGCTGCTTCTGCAGCAGCAGCTGCTGCTGCTGCTGCAGCTGCTTCTGCAGCAGCAGCAGCTGCTGCTGCTGCAGCTGCTGCTGCTGTTTTGTTTCTAGACGCTGCCGGTGCCGCTGCTGCTGCAGATGCTGCTGCTCTATATGTAGGCGATGCTGCTGCTGCAGCTGCTGCTGTTTCATTTCTATTCGCTGCTTTTGCTGCTGCTGCTGCTGCTGCTGCAGCTGTTGCTGCTGCTGCTGCTGCTGCTGCTGCTGCAGTTCTATTTCTAGGTCAAGGGCAAACCCCTAAAGCCCAATTCCTCGCGCTCCTCCGCGACCGCAGCCCTGCCCCCGCCCCCAAACCCTAAACCCTAAACCCTAAACCCTAAACCCTAAACCCTAAACCCTAAACCCTAGAGTTGAGGGTTTAGGGAGGCCATGAGGAAGTCTTCAAAGGCGCGAAGATTTGGAGGGATAAGAGGACACTGGGGGGGACTTCGGGGACTTGAAAGTGTTTCCTGAAAATAAAAAATAAATAAATAAATAAATAAATAAATAAATAAATAAATAAATAAATAATAAATAATAAATAAATAATAAATAAATAAATAAATAATAAATTAATTAATTAATTAGTTTTTAATTAATTGGTAAATTGGGAATTGAAGAAAAACGAGAAAAAGAGGAATTAAAGAAACGGAGAAAAAGAAGAAATGATAAATGGTGAAAAACAAATAAATAATTAAAATAATGATTAAAATAAATAATTAAAAATAAATAATTAAAATAAATAATTAAAATAAATAATTAAAATAATAATTAAAATAAATAATTAAAAATAAATGAAAAGAAAGATAAGCAATTAAGAGATGAGAAGAAAAGAGACGAAGAAGCTGAAAAAGAGACATCGCACTACTACCGCTGCTGCTGCTGCTGCTGCTGCTGCTGCTGCTGCTGCTGCAGCTGCTGCTGCTGCTGCTGCTGCTACTGCTGCTGCTGCTGCAGCTGCTGCTGCTACTGCTACAGTTGCTGCTATAGCGCTACTACTGCTGCCGCTGTTGCTGCTGCTGCACCTCCAGCTGCTAAAGCTACCCGACCTACAGCAGCAGCACCTGCTGCAGCTGCTGCTGCTGCTGCTGCTGCTGCTGCTGCTGCTGCTGCTTGCCTCTGCGTCTGCTGCGAACTCGCTGCCCAAGTCGGGGAGAATAATTTCCGTAAAAGATCCGAGAAAAGGAGCAGCAAAAGAATTCAAAGGACAAACAATTTCAGCAACACTGGCTTGTCTTTCTCCGCCTTCCCGCAGCAGCGCTGCTGCTGCTGCTGCTGCTGCTGCTGCTGCTGCTGCTGCGCTCGGCGACCCCGCAGGCCCCCCC
>NW_013651781.1:0-2500 GCF_000499385.1 Eimeria necatrix | reverse complement strand
AAGGGCCCCACAAATCAACGCCTGGCATTCCGAAAAGGTTCCTAAAAAAAAAGAAATAAAAATAAATAAATAAATAAATAAATAAATAAATAAATAAATAAATAAATAATTAATTAATTAATTAAACAAATAAATAAATAAATAAATAAATGATTAAAAGGTAATAGTTTGTTAATTAGATAATTTAATAATCCGTCAATTAATTAACTGGTTAATGGGAAAAGAAAGAAACGGAAAACTCCAAAAAAAAGAAATAAAGAAATAAAAAAGAAAAACAAAAATTAAAAGAAACCAAACAAAAAGAAAAAAGAAAAGAAAAAAAGAAAAACAAAAAAAGAAAAAAACAAAAACAAAAAAGAAAAGAACAAAAAAAAGAAACGAAAAGATATAAAGGGAAAGGAGGAAAAGAAAATACGAAAATTTGAAAAATTGAAAAAAAATAAAAAGAAATAAAAGTATTTAAAAATAAAAAGAAACAAAAAAGACAAAAAAGAAAAGAATTAGAAGAATAAAAAAGAATTAGAAGAATTAAAGGAATCAAAAGAATTAAAATAAAAAAGAATTAAATGAAAATAAAAATAAAAATAAAAATAAATAAATCAAAATGAAAAAAAGTAAAATAAATTGAAAGACTATAAAAAGAATTAAATTCAAAATTAAAATAATTCAAATAATTCAAATTAATTTCAAACAAAAATAAAACGAAAATGAATTGAAATAAAGTAAAATCTAATTAAATAAAACCAAAGGAATAAAATAAAATGAAATAAATAAAATAAAATAAATAAATAAATAAACAAACAAATAAATAAATAAATAAATAAATAAATAATAAATAAATAAATAAATAAATAAACAAATAAATAAATAAATAATAAAAAATAAATAAATAATAAACTGACCTTTGACTTCAACTGGAAAGCATTTGTTGGATTTTAATTTTGAAATTAATTTTTTCTTTTTTGAATTTGTTGTTTTTGGAAATAAAATAAAAAAGTAAAATGAAGACTCTACTGATAATGCTGCACACACCCAAACCCTAAACCCTAAACCCTAAACCCTAAACCCTAAACCCTAAACCCTAAAGTTTAGGCCCTCGACTACAAACATTCTTAAACCCTGGAACACAAACACAAACCCTAAACCCCAACCTAAACCCTAAACCCTAAACCCTAAACCTGAAACAACACACCCTAAACCCTACATATTAAACCCTAAACCCTAAACCCTAAACCCTAAACCCTAAACCCTCAGTGGATGGATTTGTTGAATTGAGATTCACCAAAATAGCAAAAAGACACAAAAACAGAGAATTAAAAATATTTAAAAAGATGAAAAGAAATAAAAAGAAATAAAAAGAAATAAAAAGAAATAAAAAGAAATAAAAGAAATAAAAAGAAATAAAAGAAAATAAATCCAAAAAATAAAAATGTCACCTTCTGCTGCTGCTGCTGCTGTGTCTCCTGTGCTGCAGCAAAGCACAACAGCTTCTCGAGTGTCTTTTTTGTCTCTCAAGAACTTCATAAGTCCCTCATCAGCAGCAGCAGCAGCAGCAGCAGCAGCAGCAGCAGCAGCAGCAGCAGCAGCAGCAGCAGCAGCAGCAGCGAAAGCAGCAAAATGAAAAAAAGCAGCAGCAACAAACCACAAGTCTCAATCCTAACAACAATAATAAATTAAATTTTAATTCTTTTTCTTTCAATTTGCTTCAGATTTGCTCTTCATTCAGCTTCGACTGTGGCTGCTGCTGCTGCTGCTGCTGCTGTTGCTGCTGCTGCTGCTGCTGCTGCTGCTGCTGCTGCTGCTGCTGCTGCTGCTGCTGGTGTTGCTGCTGCTGCTGCTGCGTTTGTCCTCCTGCTGCAGTCTACCCGCAGTAGCTAATTCACCAGCAGCAAATGAATAAATAAACAGATGAATGAATAGATAATAAACAAAATAAAAGTAATAATTAATTAATTAAATTAATTAAATTAATTAAATTAATTAAATTCATTAAATTAAATAAATAAAAATAAATAACCTGTAAAAGTTAGCGCCAGAGACACAAGTCCTTTTGGGCTTCCGTTTTTGAGCTGCAGCAAAAAGAACTCTTCGTCGCTGCTGCTGCTGCTGCTGCTGCTGCTGCTGCTGCTGCGGATTTGGCTTTTGGATTCTTTTCTGCTGCTGCTGCCTGCTGTCTCCTTTTGTCTCTCCGGCTTTGCTGCTGCTGCTGCATGCAGCCGCAGCAGCTCGGGGAGACTCCATCCTGCTGCTGCTGCTGCTGCTGCTGCTGGGCTGGCTTCGTTCTGTTCGTAGTCTGCTGCTGCTTTGCTGCTGCTGCCTGCTGCTGCTGCTGCTGCTGCTGCTGCTGCTGCATCGGGGGACTCTTCTTTGTTCCTTTCAGCTGCAGCAAGCCGCTGCAGCTGCTGCCAGTGAGCCCCAAAGAGGTGCGCAGCAGCAGCGGAAGCTCACCAGAGGGGCCCCCCAAAAGGGTTTTAAAAGCCCCAAACTTCCGGGGGCCCCC
>NW_013651780.1:68283-108761 GCF_000499385.1 Eimeria necatrix | reverse complement strand
GCTGCTGGGGGTAGATTTGCTGCTGAGAGCAGCAATTCTTGCTGCAGCAAACCCCAAAGACGGACAGTCCGCTGCTGCTGCTGCACTTGCTGCTGCTGCTGCACTTGCTGCTGCTGCTGCTGGGGTTGCTGCTGCTGCTGGGGGTAGATTTGCTGCTGAGAGCAGCAATTCTTGCTGCAGCAAACCCCAAAGACGGACAGTCCGGACGACGACCTGCTGCTGCTGCACTTGCTGCTGCTGCTGCACTTGCTGCTGCTGCTGCTGCTGGGGTTGCTGCTGCTGCTGGGGGTAGCTGCTCTCAGCAGCAATTCTTGCTGCAGCAAACCCCAAAGACGGACAGTCCGCTGCTGCTGCTGCTGCTGCTGCTGCACCTGCTGCTGCTGCTGCTGCACTTGCTGCTGCTGCTGCTGCTGGGGGTAGATTTGCTGCTGAGAGCAGCAATTCTTGCTGCAGCAAACCCCAAAGACGGACAGTCCGCTGCTGCTGCTGCTGCTGCTGCTGCTGCACTTGCTGCTGCTGCTGCACTTGCTGCTGCTGCTGCTGCTGCTGCTGGGGTTGCTGCTGCTGCTGGGGGTACTAAACGACGACTCTCGTCGTTAAGAACGACGTCGTTTGCCCAAAGACGGACAGTCAGCTGCCGCTGCTGCTGCACTTGCTGCTGCTGTTGGACGTGCTGCTGCTGCTGCTGCTGCTGCTTATGGGCGTGCGGGGGTGCTGCTGCTGTTGCTGGGGATTCTGCACCTGTTGCTGCTAGTGTTTCTGCGGCTGCTGCTGTTGGTGTTGCTGCTGCTCTGCTGCTGCAGCTGTTTTGCTGCTGCTACTGTTTTGCTGCTGCTGCTGTTTTGCTGCTGCTACTGTTTTGCTGCTGCTTTGCTGCTGCTGCTGATAAGGCTGCTGCTGCGTTTGGGGTGTATGTACAGCTACGACGTGCGGAAGTCAATGATGGCGAATATAAATAAGCGAATATAAATTTACCCGCTGCTCTTCTCTCCAGGTCCCAAACCCTAAACCCCAAACCCTAAACCCTAAACCCCAAACCCTAAGCCCTAAACCCTAATTAATGCGGCACATTGTTCAGGGACTTGCCTTCAGTTCTCCCGCCGCTGGAAACCCTCTAAGCCCTAAACCCTTTAAACCCTAAACCCTCTAGACCCTAAACCCTCTAAACCCTAAACCGTTTAAACCCTAAACCCTCTAAACCCTAAACCCTCTAAACCCTAAACCCTTTAAACCCTAAACCCTCTAAACCCTAAACGCTTTAAACCCTAAACCCTCTAAACCCTTTAAACCCTAAACCCTCTAAACCCTAAACCCTCTAAACCCTAAACCCTCAGCACAAAAGCCCAGCTCCTCTTTTTTTCCCCTTTTTCTTTCTTGCTCCTTCTGCCTCTCTTTCATTTCTTTTAATTAATTTATTTCATTATTTTATTATTTTATTATTTCATTTATTATTTTATTTTATTTATTTAATTTATTTAATTTATTTAATTTATTTTATTTTTTGTTTCAGATTTGATCTCCAGTTCCTTCTTCTCGATAAAGCTGATCCAGAAACTGACAGCAAAATGGCAAGACATATTTTAAATCTTTTTTCAGAAGTACCCTCTTCGGGGGGCCTCGCGGGGCCCCCGGGGCAGCCGCAGGCAGCAGCAGCAGCAGCAGCAGCAGCAGCAGCAGCAGCAGCCATTCCCTGTTGACAGAATCGACGTGAGGGCTTTCATAGAAAAGGCGAAACAAATAGAGCCAGTTCTTAGCGAGTAAGAAATATGTTTTGTTATCTTTTTATTTTATTTATTTTATTTATTTATTTATTTGTTTATTTATTTATTTATTTATTTATTTATTTGTTTATTCTTTTTGTTTCTTTATTTGTCTCCTTCTGGTTTTCTTTTTGGGTCTCCGTCTCGCGAAAAGGAATTGTCTCCAACGCTCATTGCCGAGGGTTTAGGGTTTAGGGTTTAGGGTTTAGGGTTTAGGGTTTGGCGCGGTTTGCGTTTCTTGCCCGTGGGGTCCCTTCTTTTACACGCAGCTTCCTTCCTTCCCCAGCTCCCAGGGCCAAGGGTTTAGGCTCCAGGGCCTAGGGCCTAGGGTTTAGGGTTTAGGGTTTAGGGTTTAGGGTTTAGGGTTTAGGGTTTGCGCAGGTCTTTGGTGCCGCAAATCAGCGAGTGGTATGCTTCCACTCGTTTTGACGAGCAGCAGGAAGAAAGGCTTTTTGGCTCTTTGCCTTCTTACACAACAGCAAGGGCTCTTTTGGCTTTGCTGCGCCTTTCCCAGGTTTGCTGCTGCTGCTGCTGCTGCTGTTGCTGCTGCTGCTGTTGCTGCTGTTGCTGCTGCTGCTGTTGCTGCTGCTGCTGCTGCTGTGGCTGCGCTGTTGTCTGCTTTGGCTTCGCCGCTTCGCCGCGACTCTCGGGACTTCCGAGTGCCTCTTCTGCTGCCCCTAGGGTTTAGGGTTTGCGCTGCTGCTGCTGCTGCTGCTGCTGCTGCTGCTGCTGCTGCTGCTGCTGCCGACTGCTCGCCCCGCCGCTGCTGCTGCAGCCCACTGCTGCTGCTGCTGCTGCCCCTGCTGCTGCGTGCTGCTGCTGCCCCCCGCCGCCGCCGCTGCACCCGCCGCCCCCGCCGCTGCTGCTGCTGCTGCTGCTGCTGCTGCTGCTGCTGCTGCTGCAGGCGCTGGCGCGGCTGCGGCTGTCGCCGCTGGTGGAGGCCGGGGACTTCGAAGAAGCGCTGCGGCTGATGGAAGCTTCGAAGGCTTCCGTGAGAGCAGCAGAAGAAAACAGAAAACTCAAAAAGAGAGACTCCGTCTCCCAGGTCTTCGACATCTTGAGGCAAGCCCAGCTAGCCAGCTAGCCAGCTAGCTAGCTGCCCAGCTAGCTGGCTAGCTAGCCAGCTAGCTAGCTATGTTTGGAGCCAGCTAGATTACGAGCTAGCTAGCTATGCGGGCAGCTAGCTGCCAGCTAGCTAGCTAGCTAGCTAGCTAGCTAGCTAGCTACGCTTGGAGCAAGATAGATGCCGAGCTAGCTACGCAGCCAGCTTGCTAGTAGACAGCTAGCCAGCTAGCTAGCTAGCTAGCTAGCTAGCTTGTTTTGTAGCGAGCTAGCTGGCGAGCTAGTGATTTAGCCAGCTAGCTAGCTAGCCAGCTAGCTGGCTGGGCATGCCGGCGGGTTATTAGCTAGTGGCATAGCCAGCTAGCTAGCTAGCTAGCTAGCTAGCTAGCTAGCTAGTTAATTAGCTGGCACGTTAGCTAGCCAGTTAGCCAGCCTGAGCACACCGCAGCTCGCGCCGTTGCGGTCGAGCCCCTGCAGCGCGCGCCCCAGTAACCCGCCCTGGCTGCTGCTGCGCTGCTGCTGCTGCTGCTGCTGCTGCTGCTGCTGCTGCTGCTGCTGCTGCTGCTGCTGCAGGCGGACGCGGAGCCGGCTGATAGAGGAGCAGGGCCACCGGTGGGACGGGTACGTGTCAGTGGCGCTGCTGGAGCAGCAAGCTGCTGCTGTGGGGCTGTCGCCTTTGCTGCTGCAGCAGGCGCTGCAGCAGTACGAAGAGTTGCTGCTGCTGGCCTTCAACGCAGACCGCAGCAAAGTGGCTTTCGTCGAGGAAGCCAGGGAGCACAGCGACGCAGACATCCCTGTCGACAGCTAGCTAGCTCCAGCTAGCTGCAGCTAGCTGTGGCTAGCTATGGCTAGCTATGGCTAGCTGTGGCTAGCTGTGGCTAGCTGTGGCTTGCTGTGGCTAGCTGTGGCTAGCGGGAGCTGCAGCTAGCTGTGCTGTGCAGCTAGCTACAGATAGCTGCAGCTAGCTGCACCTAGCTGCAGCTAGCTGCAGCTAGCTGCACCTAGCTAGCTGCAGCTAGCTGCACCTAGCTAGCTGCAGCTAGTTGCAGCTAGCTAGGGCTGGCAAGAGCTCGTTCGCTACGGCTCGCTAGCTAGTTCTGGCTAGCTGCAGCTAGCCAGCTACGGCTAGCTAATTGCAGCTAAGTGTGGCTAGCTTCAGCTAGCTAGCTGCAGCTAAGTGTGGCTAGCTGCAGCTAGCTGCAAAGAAATGCTTCTCGCTGGCTGGCCTGCGGCAGTCAGAAGCCGTGCTGCAACCCGCCCTGCTCGCCCACAGCTAGCTAGCTAGCTAGCTAGCTAGCTAGCTAGCCAGTTACTTAGCTTGCTAGCAAGCTAGCTAGCTAGCTAGCTGGCTAGCTAGCTAGCCACTTAGCTAGCTAAAATGCTGGCTAATTAGCTAGCTACTCAGCTAGCTATTTAATTAGTTGGCCAGCTAACTTCCTAGCTGGCCAGCTAGCTAGCCAGCTAGCTAGATAGCTAGCTAGCTAGCTAGAAAGCTAGCTGGCTGGCTAGAAAGCTGGCAGCTGACTTTGGCGTAGCTTTTTGTTGCTGGGGTGTCTGTACACCTTGTTTGACTTGGCTTTTCCTTCCAATGGTCTGCTGCTGCTGCTGCTGCTGCTGCTGCTGCTGCTGCTAAGGATTAAATCAAATTCCCAAAGTTAAATTCAATTATTTCTAAGCTCCGCCGCAGCAGCAACTAAAAAGGATGCCGCTCTCCTTTGCTGCTGCAGCTGCGACTGCTGCTGCAGCTGCTGCTACTGCTGCTGCAGCTACTGCTGCAGCTGCTGCTACTGCTGCTGCAGCTGCTGCTTCAGCTTCTGCTGCAGCTGCTGCTGCAGCTTCTGCTGCAGCTGCTGCTGCAGCTGCTGCTTCAGCTTCTGCTGCAGCTGCTGCTGCAGCTGCTGCTGCAGCTGCTGCTTCAGCTTCTGCTGCTGCTGCAGCTGCTGCTTCAGCTTCTGCTGCTTCAGCTTCTGCTGCAGCTGCTGCTTCAGCTTCTGCTGCAGCTGCTGCTGCAGCTGCTGCTTCAGCTTCTGCTGCAGCTGCTGCTGCAGCTGCTGCTTCAGCTTCTGCTGCTGCTGCAGCTGCTGCTTCAGCTTCTGCTGCTGCTGCTGCTGCAGCTGCTGCTTCAGCTTCTGCTGCAGCTGCAACAGAGAGAAGCTACGGGGGTGTAACTACACCCTAAAGGAATCAATGCGCAAATATCAGAAATGCTAAAGAGCTAATTCACAGTAAATGCATGCACTGCAGCAGCAGCAGCAGCTGCTGCTGCTGCTGCTGCGGCTCCTGCTGCTGCTGCTGCTGCGGCTCCTGTTGCTGCTGCTGCTGCTGCTGCCACTCCTCAGGGGTGAAGCACTGCATGCAGAATGCATGAATTTGCTGCAGCACTTTTTGCAAAATGGCATCTACAGCTCACGGCTGCTGCTGCTGCTGCGGCTCCTGCTGCTGCTGCTGCTGCTGCGGCTCCTGCTGCTGCTGCTGCTGCTGCTGCTGCTGCTGCTGCCACTCCTCAGGGGTGAAGCACTGCATGGAAAAGGCGTGGATTTGCTGCAGCACTTTTTGCAAAATGGCATTAACAGCTTTTTGTCTTTTGAGGTGGCTGAGGCCTTTGAAGTGTACAGACACCACAACGCAGTCAAAGGCCTCCCCACAGCCGCAGGATTTGTCCTGCAGCAGCAAATAAGAAGGAGCTAGCTGCTGCTGCAGCAGCAGCTCGATCTCCGCAGCTCGCGAGGCCATCCCAGCTAGCTAGCTGGCTAGCTGGCTAGCTGGCTAGCTGGCGCGGCCCACGGCCGGGACGCGCGGCAGCCACGAACGAGCCGCCGGGTAGCTAGCTGGCTGGCTAGCTGGCTGGCTAGCTGGCTAGCTAGCTGGCTGGCTAGCTGGCTGGCTAGCTAGCTGGCTGGCTAGCTGGCTAGCTAGCTGGCTAGCTAGCTAGACTTGGATTCCACGGCGTGGCGGCCGGCTACCCTCTGAGCCAGCTAGCTGCCTGGCTAGCTACCCAGCTAGCTACCTCGCGCGCCAGCTAGCTAGCTAGCTAGCTGGCTAGCTAGCTAGCCACTTGAACAGCTTCTTGCTGACTCGCTAGCTGGCTTCGATCCTGGCTAGCTAGCCACAGAAGGCGGGATGGAGCAGCGCGAGGACACAGCGGTGGGGCTCCGACACCCGCAGGTCCCACCAAAACCCTAAACCCTAAACCCTAAACCCTAAACCCTAGAGAGCGAGGTCCTTCTGGCTGACACAGAAGGAGCGCGGATCACCCTGTATACGGCTGCCGCTGCTGCTGCTGCTGCTGCTGCTGCTGCTGCTGCTGCGGAGCCTGTTGCTAAGGACCTTGCGGGAACTGCTGCTGCTGCGAGCCTTGCTGCAGCGGCTGCAGCAAAGTTTGGAAAAATTAAAAATGAATTTTAGAAATCTGAAGAAGAAGAAAAGACGAGGCAGGTAGGCTGGGGTGTCTGTACACCCGAGCGCCGCGGCGGCTGCTGCTGCTGCCGCCTGTGGGGCCGCCGGCAGCAAATGAAGAGTTTGTCTGCAGCAAATGAATGAAATTTAATTAAATAATAATTATTTTAATTAAAATAAATATTTAAATCAATTCATTTAACTCTTTCTTCCATCAGAACCCCCGGCACTGCTCCCCTGCTGCTGCTGCAGCTGCTGCATGCGCCCGCAGCCTCCCGCCTCTAACCGCCAGTGGCTCTAGCTAGCCACAGCTAGCCACAGCTAGCCACAGCTAGCTACGGCTAGCCACAGCTAGCCAAATTTATCAACAGCTAGCCACAGCTAGCCACAGCTAGCCACAGCCAGCCACATCTAGCCACAGCTAACCACACCTAGCCACGGCTGGCCACAGCTAGCCACAAGGGGCTATAGCTAGCCACAGCTAGCCATAGGCAACCCTAGATGGCCATCGCTGGTTCTAGCTAGCCGCAGCTAGCCATTGGCGGTTCTAGCTAGCCCCACAGCTAGCCATAAGTGGCTCTAGCTAGCCACAGCTAGCCATGGGTGGAGGCTGTGGCTAGCCCCACAGATAGCCATAGGCGGGTCTAGCTAGTCACAGCTAGCTACAAGTTGGCCACTGCCAGTTGTGGCTAGCTATAAGCCCCTCAGGCTAACAACAGCTAGCCACAACTAGCCATAGGCAACTCCAGCTAGCCACAGCTAGCCATAGGCAACTCCAGCTAGCCACAGCTAGCCATAGGCAACTCCAGCTAGCCACAGCTAGCCACAGGTAGCTCCAGCTAGCCACAGCTAGCCATAGGCAGCTCCAGCTAGCCACAGCTAGCCATAGGCAGCTCCACCTAGCCACAGCTAGCCATAGGCAGCTCTAGCTAGCCACAGCTAGCCATAGGCAGCTCCACCTAGCCACAGCTAGCCATAGATGGCTTCAGCTAGCCACAGTTGGCCACACGCAACTCTAGCTGGCCACAGCTAGCCATAGCCAGCCTCAGCTAGCCACAGCTAGCCATAGGCAGCTCCAGCTAGCCAAAGTCTGCCTGGCCACACACAATCTCTCATATCTAATCAACCCCACCCTCAGGCAACCCTAGCTAGCCCTAGCTAGCCCTAGCTAGCCCTAGCTAGCCACAGCTAGCCACAGCTAGCCACAGCTAGCCACACCTAGCCACACCTAGAAACAGCTAACCACACCTAGCCACAGCTAGCCACAGCTAGCCACAGCTAGCCAAAGCCAATTAAGGAGCCATTACGGCTTAGGGTTTAGGGTTTAGGGTCTACCGTGTCGGGTTTAAGGCTTAGGGTTTAGTGTTTAGGGTGTAGGGCTTAGGAATTAGGGTTTAGGGTTTACGAATTAGGGTTTACAGTTAAGAGTTGTGGTCTAGAGTATAGGAGTATGCTTCGGGGCAATTGTGTTGGGTTTAAGGTTGAGTTTAGGGTCTAGGGTTTAGCCTTCGGGGTTTAGGGTTTAGGGTTTATCTTCTAGGGTTTAGGGTTTAGTGATTAGGGTTTAGGGTTGTCTAACCCTACACACTGGAGGCAATTTAACTGGGCCATACGAGTGCAAAACTCTGGCGTAAACAGACCTAAACCCTAAACCCTAAACCCTAAACCCTACATCCTAAGACGTGGATCAAGAGTTCTGGGTTTAGGGTTTAGGGTTTAGGGTTTAGGGTTTAGGTCTGCGGGCTTGCGTCGCTTCCGTCTTCCTCATTTGCATTCTTTTGTTGAGGGTTTAGAGTCTTTTTCTGGGGTTTAGGGTTTGTGCCTGTCGGAACGTACTCTAAACCCTAAACCCTAAACCCTAAACCCTAAAGCCCTAAACCCTTAAACCCTGGCCCAATGCAATTGAGGTGGGCGTAGCACTTGTGTGTGAGGGTTTGGTCTTCCAAAGGATTAGGGTTTAGGGTTTAGGGTTTAGGGTTTAGGGTTTAGGGTTTTGCAATAGTAGTCCGCGAGCCGCTCCACGATGAGCACCTGTTGCTGAGCACAACCCAAACCCCAAACCCTAAGCCGCAAACCCTAAACCCTAAACCCCAAACCCTAAACCCTCAGACGACCAAACCCTCAACGGCCACCACCACGCAAAACCCAGACAAAGAGAAGCTGGATATTGAAACTTCGGAATCAGGGTTTAGGGTTTTCAAAATGGAGGCAAACCACTGCTGCTGCTGCTCGTGCAGCTGCAGCTGCTGCTGCTGCTGCAGCGGCAGCAGCAGCAGCAGCAGCAGCAGCACCCCACGGTAAGCAGGGTCTGGGGTTTAGGGTTTAGGGTTTGTGAAGCTCCAAAGGCCGTCGGGCACACCGCAGAAAAGCGGCGCCACAGCAGCAGCAGCAGCCCACGGCCCTGAGGGTTTAGGGTTTAGGGTTTAGGGTTTGGAGGCTCAAAAGGCCAGCGGGAAAACTGCAGCAAAGCGCCGCCACAGCAGCAGCAGCAAAGACATGATGGCTCTTTCGTTTTGGGGCAGCTGATTGATCCAAGCTGGGGTGTACGTACACCCCAGGGCCGCAAACCGCGCAAACCCTCGCTGGGCGGGAGGTTCCATTGTGGCTCAGAAACGCAGCAAAAAAGGCAAATTAGGGTTTAGGGTTTAGGGTTTAGGGTTTAGGGTTTGGGGTTTAGGGTTTGGCTGGCTCTGGGCGTGAGAACGGCCGCTGTTCCCGCCGCTGAAAAGAAGCAAAAGTGACCCTGAAGAAGCCCCCGGACATCAGCGCTTAGGGTTTACGAGTTAGGGCTGGGATTCAGGGTTTAGGGTTTAGGGTTTAGGGTTTAGGGTTTGGGGCCGAGGGTTTGGCGAAGCCCGCGCTGCGGTGTGCGTACACCCCAAGCTCGCTGCAGCGTGACCACTGGACCACTGCGAAAGCAGCTGGGGCTGTCGGGGGCGGACCAGCGCCAAAAAGAGAATTAAATTGAAAAATAAACATTTAAAATTAAAAATAAATTCAAATTTAATCAATTTAAATCATTTTTGGCAAAAAACGGAGAAAAAATGCGCAGAATGAGGCGCGCCGCACGCGGGACCCAAGGACCCACACCAAACCCTAAACCCTAAACCCTAAACCCTTAACAGACCCTTGACCCTAAACCCTCAGTAACCGCTAAACCCTAACCCCAAACCCTAATTCCTGGAGTTTTTCTTATTTGCTGCATTTGTATTTCAATTGTCTAATTTAGTTCCAAAGGAAACAGCAGGCAGGGAGTAGTCAGAAGACCCTAAACCCTAAACCCTAAACCCTAAACCCTAAACCCTACTACACCCTCAGCACTCGCGGGAAGCCCAAAACCCCAGCAGCGCCGCAGCAGCTTTTAAGATGCTTTTTAATTCAAAAGGAAATGGTTTTTTGGAGTGTGATGGACCAGTGGTCAGCCTGCCCGAAGGTCCAAAACCCTAAAAAGACGTCTAGGGTTTAGGGTTTAGGGTTTAGGGTTTGTCTGGGTGGCCAGTTGCACATCAAGTCTCTCTTTTGGCTAAGTTTCTTTTTGTTCTTTTTTGTTTTTATTTATTTTTCTTTTTCGTCTTTTTGTTTCTTTGCTGCTGGGTCTTGAGGTGTACGTACACCTGAAAAGAGAAGCGCGTTTGCTTTTGCGCACTTCACTAAACCCTAAACCCTAAACCCTAAACCCTAAACCCTAAACCCTAAACCCTAAAGAAGACCATTGAGTGCGTTAAGAAGAATTACTTCTAATTCTGGACAAATAGTCTCATTTAAATGCATTTTATTATTCATTTAAAGGCATTTTTCATTCAAATTAAATTCCCAGAATAAAACTTTGCAAAAAAATCCAACAAAATGCCTTTATGTCCATTAGAGTGTAAATACACCAGGTGTACGTACAGTGCATGCGCAAATAGACATTTATATATTTGTCTACTTGTATATATTTTTTATTTATTATTTATTTATTTATTTATTTATTTATTTATTTATTTATTTATCTGTTTATTTATTTATTTATTTATTTATTTATTTGTGCATTTAAATGTTTTTAAATTCGAAAATTCACGTGTCTGTACACTTGAGCACTTGCGGTGTACGTACACCCCAGCGCTCTTCACCGCCTTTTTCCTTTTTTTCCACTTTTGTTATTTTGTTTCTTTTTGGCACTTTTCGGAGGCTCGCGGCTCTTCACGGCGTCCAGACACTGAGCCAAAAACCCTAAACCCTAAACCCTAAACCCTAAACCCTGAGCCCTACACCCTAGGCGCTAAGTACTAAGCCCTAAACCCTAAACCCTAAACCCTAAACCCTAAACCCTAAACCCTAAACCCTAAATCCTGACTAACCTTCTTGTCATCTTCAGCGAGGACCTGCTGCAGCGCAATCTCTGTGTGCAGCTTCTCCCTCAAGTCCTGTAGCGCAAACCCTAAGCCCTAAACCCTAAACCCTAAACCCTAAACCCTAATAGTGGTGTTAGGCACTTGCACGCTGTGCCATCAACTTGTACTTTCTAAAAAGCAGCTACGGCTATTGACTCTCGTCTCAGGGTCTCTCCAGGGATTAGAGCTAAGGGTTTAGGGTTTAGGGTTTGGGGTTTAGGGTTTAGGGTTTAGGGTTTAGGGCTTGATGCACCTTGATGATGCAGTTCTTGAGTTTCTCCTCAGACTCAGCGAGGCCTTGTGCCGCCTGGCGCACAAACCGCCTAAACCTTAAATCCCTCAACGCGAAACCCTAAACCCTAAACCCTAAACCCTAAACCCTAAACCCTAAACCCTAAACCCTAAACCCTAGAACTTGTCTGCTTAACCCGCCCCTGTCCAGCCTTTTGCCTAACAAGCCACGCACTGACCCCTTCTAGTTTGGCTTTTCATTCGAGATCTAGAGTTCAGGGTTTTGGGTCTCCGATCTAGGGTTTAGGGTTTAGGGTTTAGGGTTTAGGGTTTGCGCTACCCGCAGCTTGGCTTCGTAGCGTTTACATTTCTTTTCATCTCTTGCAATTTCTTTCTTCAGTTTCAAAAAGTCTATTGCCACCAAATTAGGAGGAAGCGTAGCAGCAGCAAACCCCCCGACTGCTGCTGCTGCTGCTGCTGCTGGCCTTGCTGCTGCTGCTGCTGCTGCTGACTTCTGCTGCAGTCCCTGCCTTGCTTCTACCCCTTGCCTCTGGGGCCCCCCAGGGGCCCCCTTAGACCTCAGGGGGCCCCAGGGGGCCCCCGGCTTGGCCATTTCTGGGGCCCCCGCAGTTGCCCGATTGTCTGCAGCAGCAGCAGCAGCAGCAGCAGCTCCTGAGGGCCCCTCGGGGGGCCCCTCGGGGGCCCCCTCAGGGGGCCCCCTGCTTGCAATTGCTGCGCATGCGAGGCTTACAAAGAACTCTTCATCTTTAATGGACTCCAAAGGATTCCGAAAAGCAAAATAACGAAATTCTAAAGGGGCCCTTTGGGGGCCCCCAGGGGCCCCAGGGGCCCCCGGGGCCCCAGGGGCCCCTGTACCCTTTTGGGGGCCCCCAGGGTCTTGCTTAGGGCTCTCAGAGCTGCCAGGCCCGCTGGGACCCGGGGGGCCCCCAGGGCCCCCAGGGCCCCCAGGGGCCCCGGGGGCCCCTGGGGCCTCTGGAGGGTACTGGGGGGCCCCCCCCGGAAGGCCTGGGTTTGAGTTTGCTGCTGCAGCATTAGTGAGGAGGGCGAGGGCAGCCTCGCGGTCAGCTTGTTGCACTGCAAGAAGAAAGAAGTTAATTAAAAGAAAAAATAAAAATAAAAATAAAAATAAATAAATATAAATATAAATATAAATATAAATATAAATATAAAAATTAATATCTTTTTGGAATTGTTTTTGTGGTTAAAGACTTGTCTTTCTCTGTCTCTCGTCGCTGCTTCCCATGCACTACCAGCAGCAGCAAAGGCAGCAGCAGCAGCAACAAGAGCAGCAGCAGCAGCAACAAGAGCAGCAGCAGCAGCAACAAGAGCAGCAGCAGCAGCAGCAAGCGCAGCGGCAGCAGCAAGCGCACCGTTTTCAGCAGCAGCCGCCACAGCATCAGCACCAGCATCCGCACCACCATCAGCAGCAGCAGCACCACAATCAGCAGCAGCAGCAGCAGCAGCAGCAGCAGCAGCAGCAGCAGCAGGAGTTTACCCGGGGCAGTGTGGGCAATGAGGTAAAGGACTTGGGGGTTGAGGGCGAGGGCCCTGCTGAGGCCCTGCAGCAGCCCGCGGCCTTTTGCTGCTGCTTCTTTATTTTCTTTATTTTCTTTTTCTTTATTTTCTTTATTTTCTTTTTCTTTATTTTCTTTTTCTTTATTTTCCTTTTTTGCTGCTTTTAAAGAAGAGACAAACTGAAGTGTCTCCAAATACAAGTTGCTGCTGAGCACAGGGGCCCACGAGGGCGGGCTCACGCGCACCTGCGCAGCAGCAGCAGCAGCAGCAGCAGCAGCAGCAGCGGCAGCAGCAGCAGCAGCAGCAGCAGCGGCAGCAGCAGCAGCAGCAGCGGCAAAAGAGACAAAATGGTATTTAAGGAGACCCATATTTATTTGCCTTTTTTTCCAGAAGTGCAAATAAATTTAAAATGTTCAAAAGAGTTTTTATTTATTTATTTTTATTTGAAATAAATGTGGAATTATATATTTTTCTTTTTAAATAATTGTTTAATTATATATTTATGTTTTATAATTATATTATCTTTATAAATAAAAGTTTATTTATTTAAAAACAGTATATTTACACATGTTTATCACTACAATGACCCTAAACCCTAAACCCTAAACCCTAAACCCTAAACCGTAAACCCTAAACCCTAAACCCTAAAAGCTTAAGAGAAGCAAAGGCGAACAAGAAAGGGAAAACGCAGAAAGAAAGAAATAAAAAAGAAAAGCTGGACAAATGAAATTAATTAAATTAATTAAATTAAATTAAATTAAATTAAATTAAATTAAATTAAATTAAATTAAATTAAATTAAATTAAATTAAAAGGAGACACAAAACCCTTTGGAGCTGCTGCCGAACCTCGTGGTCGCTGAAGCAAACAACTGCAACACGAGCATGTTCCTGCTGCTGCAGCAGCAGCAGCAGCAGCAGCAGCTGCTGCTTCACTGCTTCCAAGTGTCTCTTCATTGCAGCACTTGTCTCCACACAAACAGCAACTCGCCGCAGACTGCAGCACGGCTCCGCCCACACTTTGTAGCTCGCGGGGCCTGCTGCTGCTGCTGCTGCTGCTGCTGCTGCTGCTGCTGCACGAGCTGCTGCTGCTGGGCTGGGGAGAGGGCTGCTTGGGAGCCTGCGCGCGACGCAAGGGCTGGCGCCGCTGCCCCTGCTGCTGTTGCTGCTGCTGCTGCTGCTGCTGCTGCTGCAGGGGCTGCTGCCGACGCTGCGTGTCGCCAGGGCGGCGCTGCTGGCTGTCCTGCTGCTGCTGCTGCTGCTGCTGCTGCTGCTGCACTATGGGACCGCAGCGGCAACTTGTCTTCTGTCTTTCTTGGCGATCCTTGCGCTGCTTCCTCTTGCTGCTGCTGCTGCTGCTGCTGCTGTGGCGTATCCGGCCCGACAAGCAGCTTCAGCGTCTGCCGCTGCTGCTGCTGCTGCTGCTGCTGCTGCTGCTGCTGCTGCTGCTGGTATTCTCCAAAGGCAGTGAGGAGCGTGGGCCCCTCCAGAGTTTGCTGCTTCTGCTGCAGCGCCTCCTTGGTGGCTTTTAGTGCTGCTTTCAAAGCCCAGGCAGCTTTTATTTGCTTCCTAGTTTTTTGTTTTGCTGCTTCTGCTGCTGCTAAGCCCTGCAGCAGCGAAGCTGTTTGCTGCTGCGTTGCTTCGCCTTCTTTGCGCAGAAAGCCGCGGGCCCTGGCGAGGTCTGAGCCCTTTGTTGCTACTCCTGCTGCTGCTGCTGCTGCTGCTGCTGCTGCTGCTGCTGCAGGTGCTGCTGCTGCTGCTGCTGCTGCTGCTGCTGCTGCTGCTGCTGCTCCGGACTTCTTCTTCTGCAGCAGCGGCGGGGCTGCTGCTGCCTCCCCTTTTCCCTTTGCTGTTGAGCTGGCTCGCGGGCGCGCAGCAGCAGCAGCAGCAGCAGCAGCAGCAGACGAAACAGCGGGAGTAGCAGCAGCAGCAGCAGCAGCAGGAAGCATCAGAGACGTGTCTTTCCAGGAACCCTCCCCCGCTGTTCTCCAAGGGAGGCCCCCTATGGGGGCCCCCCTGGGGGCCCCCAAGGGGGCCCCCAGGGGCCCCCAAGGGGGCCCCCCCTCGGGGGCCCCCGGGGAGGGGCCCCTAGTAATACTTGACCGATAACTTTGCTGCCCCCAGGGGCTTCCGCAGCCAGGGCTGTGTGTGGGGAGCAGCAGCGGGGGCAGCAGCAGCCCTGCTGCAGCAGCAGTAGCAGCAGCAGCAGCTGTGTCTTCAGGGGAGTTTGCTGCTGTTAGCGCTTTTGCTGCGGCTTCTGCTGCTGCTGCTGCTGACGCCGCTGCTGTTGCTGCTGTCGCTGCCGGTCCCGCTGCTGCTGCTGCTGCTGCTTCTGCTGCTGCTGCTTCTGCTGCTGCTGGTCCTGCTGCTGCTCCTGATTTTGGAGCAGCAGCAGCAGCAGCCTGCCTCTCCACAGCAGGAGCAGCAGCAGCAAGAGCAGCAGCAGACTCAGAAAAAGCAGCCTTCGAGTCAGCACGTATCCCTCGATTGCCGCTGCTGCTGCTGCTGCTGCTGCTGCTGCTGCTGCGCGAAAGCCGCCTTGATGGCAGCTCCTTGAGCTGCAGCAAAGAGGGTACACCCACTAAACTCAAGTCAAGGGGGGCCCCCCTGGGGGGCCCCCCGAAGCTGCTTCGGGGGGCCCCCCCAGGGTCTACTTTGCTGCTGTCTCGGCGCAGCAGCTGGCTGTCTTTGCTGCTGTGCTGCGGGGCCTCTCTGAGCAGCTGCTGCAGAAAAAGCCCCTGCTGCTGCTGCTGCTGCTGCTGCTGCTGCTGCTGCTGCGCTGCTGCTGCTGCTGCTGCAGCGGGGGCCCTCAGAGGCAGCCGCGGGACCTTATAGGCAGAATAATAAGACAAAAGAGGTTCTATTCTTTTGTCTTTTAGAAAAGAAGAAGACAAACTCGAGGGCCCCACAGAACTCAAAGAATTAATAAGAGCAGCAGTTGCATCTAGGGGCCCCCCCGGGGCCCACTAGAGGGGCCCCTTGAAGATGCTGCGGCGCTTCTGTAAGACAGGGGCCCCTTGTTGGTGCTTTTCTTTGTTGCTTCCATCAAGTACCAAACGCGGGCTGCGCAGCACATACTTAAACCCTAAACCCTAAACCCTAAACCCTAAACCCTAACTACACCCTAAACCCTATCCACACCCTAGACTGAGGGTTTTCCCCGCGGCGGCCTCTATTCTTTGGCTGCAATGCCTCAAGCCCGCTAGCCCTGTAGCCCTAGGTCGAAACCCTAAACCCTAAACCCTAAACCCTAAACCCTAAACCCTAAACCCTAAACTTTAAACCCTAGAGCCGGGACGGACTCTTGGTGTCCGGGTCGAGGTAATATGTCTCGCTGGTCCTGAAGTAGGAGGGCATTTGGGGGGCCCCTGGGGGCCCCTTTTCCTTGTTAGGGTTTTTCTTGACTGCAGCCATAGTGGAGTTTTGAGTGCAGCAAAAAGAGAATAAAGTGATAAGAAGAAAAGAGGGTTTTGCCCCTTTTAGGGACAAATAAACCCTAAAAAGGAGGATAAAGAAGCAAGTGAAGTGTTCCCGTCCTCGCTGCTGACGCGGGGCGTTGGGGTGTACGTACACCCAAAAGCCGTGGGAGGCGCTGGGGTGTACGTACACCCGAAACCGCCAGAAGCAGCTGCGCTGCAGCAGCCGTAGTTTCGGACAAATGAAGGGAAAAGTGGAAATAAAATGGAATATTTGAACTATTTTTTGGAAATTTAATTAAGAATTGTTTTAATGAGCTCCGCAGCTGCGCTTCTTCCGCTTGAAACGGCGCCGCGCCCGCCAGGTGTACGTACACCCCAAGAACCCGCAAACACCCAGGCCCAGCTTTGCCTGCAGATTCTTCGGGGGGCCCCTCAGGCTGTTTTGGGGGCCCCTCATGGTGTTTTGGGGGCCCCCTTGGCTGTGGGGGCCCCTGTGGAAAGCTGTCTTTGGGGCTGCTGGTTTTGCTGCCAAAGACCCAGCCACAAACGCCGGCCCTCTGCGGTGTACGTACACCCCACCAACTCTACAAACTAACAGACACCCGAATCGCCCCGAAAACAAATTTCAAAGCCCGCAGAGACGCGGGGCCCTTGGGGGCCCCCTGGGGGCCCCCCGGGTCCCGGGGGCCCCCGGGGGCCCCGGGGGCCCCCCGGGGCCCCTGCATCTGCAGCTTCGCGCGGGGCCCCCCCGGGGGCCCCCAGGGGGCCCCCCCACTCTGCGGCTTCCTGCGGAGTCTCCAAAAGGATTAAAAAAACATTTAAATCTTTTTTTGCAAAAGAAAAAGACCCCAAAAAGACGCCAAAGACCCCCCACTTCGCCCGGGGGGAAGGCCCCTCGCCTGGCTCGAGGTGACCCTGCTGCTGCTGCTGCTGCTGCTGCTGCTGCTGCTGCTGCTGCTGCTGCTCCCCCGGGTTTCCGCGCTTGTTAAGAACGCAAATTCAAATAAATAACATTTTTAAGAATAATTTTAAATTTAATTTCCATTTTTAAATTTAATTTCCACTTTTTTCCATTTCATTTTCTCATTTCCCCTCCCTCGCTCCGGAGCCAGAGGCTGCAGCGCGCGGTGACTTTCTTTGTTTTTACCCGCAGCAGCAAATGAGGAAATAAAGTCCATTTCTTTTACTTTTAATTTCATTTTTAATTTTATTTTTAATTTTATTTTTAATTTTAATTTTATTTTTCTTTTATTTCACTTCGCTGCATGCACACCCACTCCCAGCCCCCAACTCCGCATTAAACATCTCTTAGAGCCAAAGTTATCCGCAACCCCACGGCGCTCCTTGCTGCTGCTGCTTTAAACACTATGCTGTGTCTTCTTCTTCGTCTGAGGCCCCCACACAGAAGCGCATCGGCGGCAAGTCGTTGGGGCCCCACAGGGACCGCAGGGGGTGCGCTGTGCTGCCCCTGCTGCTGCTGTCCCTTGCTGCTGCTGCTGCTGCTGCTGCTGCTGCTGCTGCTGGGGCTGCTGCTGCCTGGTTTCCTATCGGTCGGCACAGCCCTGGAGGCGGCAGCGGCAGCAGCTCCACCAGGCGATCTGCTGCTGCTGCTGCTGCTCCTGGGCTGCTGCTGCTGTTGCTGCTCCCGAAACCCGGCGGCAGGAAGCCCGCAGCAGCAGCAGCTGCTGCTGCTGCTGCTGCTGCTGCTGTCCCACTGTTATCTACATCCTCGCCCAAAGGCCACATACCTGTTCCAGCAGCAAAAGGCGCTGCAGCAGTTCCCCTCCCGCAGGGGACAGAAGGCAGCTGCTGCTGCTGCTGCTGCTGCTGCTGCTGCTGCTGCTGCAGCAAAGCACCGTCCAAAAGCCAGGGAGCCAGGGGCTGCTGCCCCGCTGCCCCTCCCAGCAGCACAGGGTCCACTGCGCAAGTTGCTGCTGCTGTCGTTGTTGCTGCTGCTGTTGCTGCTGCTGCTGCTGCTGCTGCTGCGTTTCCCTTTGGGATATACGCACAAGCCCCTTCTGCATCTCTGGGAGAAGGGATGCCGCAGAGGAACAAAGAGTCGTCTCTTTGCTGCTGCTGCTGCTGCTGCCTCCGCCGCTGCTGCTGCTGCTGCTGCTGCTGCGGGGAGCCACGGGAAACAGCAAACGGCAGCCACCCCCCACTTCCTGTGCTGCTGAAGTCTGCCAGCAGCGCAGCAGCTAGCAGCTGCTGCGCCGGACGCATGCGGTCCCCACTGTCTCTGTCTGCTGCTGCTGCTGCTGCTGCTGCTGTTGCTGCTGCTGTTGCTGCTGTTGCTGCTGCTTCACACGGAGAGAGCTCCTGTGTTTGCTGTTGCTGCGGAGCAGCAGCCGCAGCTGCTCCTGCTGCTGCTGCTGCTGCTGCTGCTGCTTCTCCTGCGGCTGCTGCTGCTGCTGCAGACCTCTCAGCAGCAACACTTCTGCTGCGGCTGCTGTCAGCGGGCTCGCCCACGCGCAGCACAGCTGCTGGTGGTTCGCGCTGCAGATGCGAGACGCCGCCGTTGCTGCTGCTGCTGCTGTTGCTGCTGCTGCTGCTGCTGTTGCTGCTGCTGCTGCCTGCTGCAGCAGCATCCGAGCTGCCGCGGGCAGCAAACAGCACTTCAATCCACTCCTTTTGCGGCGAGGATTCATCTCGGGCAGTTGGTGACCCCCAAGCCCTAGCAGCAGGCTCTGCTGCTGCTGCTGCTGCTGCTGCTGCTGCTGCCGGCCGCGCAGCAGCAGCAAAGCGCCCACCGACACTTCGTGCCCCTGACCCTGCAGGGAGACCAGACTTGTGCTGCTGCTGCTGCTGCTGCTGCTGCTGCTGCTGACGCCCTCCTACGCCGCCGCGGCTTACAGTTTGCGAATGCTGATGGAATGCCTGCTGCTGCTGCTGCTGCTGCTGCTGCTGCTGCTGCTGCTGCTGCTGCTTTGGCAAGACCCGCGACCCCATAGTTACAGAAGCAGCATTGCGAGGAGAGGATTCCTTAGCCCGGAGAGCTGCCTTGCTGCTGCTGCTGCTGTTGCTGCTGTTGCTGCTGCTGCTTGTGCTGGTCCCAGAATCCGACCGGACATTCCGCTGCTGCTGCTGCTGCTGCCTGCCGGGCAGGAGAGCAGCGGCTGCTGCTGCTGCATGCGCGTCTGGCCGCGCAGGGGAAGCAGCAGCAGCAGCAGCAGCAGATGCTGCTGCTGCTGCCAAGTACTCAGCAGCTACCTTCTTCGTGAGGCGAATAAAACCCTGTCTTCCTGCTCCCCCTTTAATGTGCTTCCAGCCGAACCGCTGCAGCAAGCTGCTGCTGCTGCTGCTGCTGCTGCTGTCGAGACACCCCAGCGCCGTGTCTGGCAGCTCCCCCCGCTGCAGCGAATAGGCTATGTGCTGCTGCTCCAGGTGGCTCAGCATGCGCTGCAGCAGCAGCAGCTCTTCCCGCTGCCGCCCTGGACGCTGCTGCTGCTGCTGCTGCTGCTGCTGCTGCTGCTGCTGCGAGCTGCTGCCGGGTGAGGGCCCCTCAGCAGCAGCGCTGCCGCTGCCAGGCTCTGCAGCAGCAGCAGCCACAGCAGCAGCAGCTGCTGCTGCTGCTCCTTTCTTCGGCGCTGCAGACGGCTTGGCTGCCTTGTCTCGTGCAGCTGGAGAAGGCGCAGCAGCAGCAGCAACAGCAGCAGCAGATGCTGCTGCTGCTGCTGCTGCATTTGGGGAAGGTGCGTCAGCCGCTGCTTTAGGCGAGTCGCCCTTCCCTCTTGCTGCAGCAGCAGCTGCGGGGCTTGCATCTGCAGCAACGCGGTGCTGCTGCTGACGCTGCTGCTGTTGCTGCTGCTGCTGCTGTTGCTGCTGCTGCTGCTGTTGCTGGTGGTCTGTTGTGCTGCCGCTGGCCATCTTCCCTGCAGCAGCAGCTGCTACTGGTCCATCTCCCTTCAGTCCTCCATTAAGCTGCTGCTGCTGCTGCTGCTGTTCTGGTTGCGGCCGCTGCAGCTGCTGTTGCTGCTGCTGCTTTTGCTGCTTGTGTCTCCGTCCCTTAGCATTTGCTGCTGTCGCTTCTGTCTGCTGTTCTGCAGCAGCAGCGCTCGCTGCTGCTGCTGCTTCTGCTGCTGCAGCTGCTTCCCTCTTTGATGCTGCAACGGGGCTACTTGCTGCTGCGCTGTTCGTGCCCCGCTGCTGCTCCTGCTGCTGCTTCAGGCGTGCTGCTGCAGCACGAGCAGCAGCAGCACTTTTTCCACTTTTATCTGCTGTTTCTTCTGCCCCTGGTGAGGCTGATGCTGTTGTAGAACAGGTGGTGGCTGCAGCAGAAGCAGCAAGGGTTTCAGCAGCAGCAGCAGCAGCAGGAGCTGCTGCTGTTTCCACCACAGCAGCAGCAGCAGCAGGTGCAGCAGCAGGTGCAGCAGCAGGTGCCGCAGCAGGTGCAGCAGCAGCAGCAGCTGCGTCCTCTGCGTTTTGCGCCGCTGCTGCTGCCCCAGCACTCTTACGTGCATTCAGCGCGTCGCTGGCAGCAGGTGGCTGCTGCTTCTGCTGCTGTTGCTGCTGCTGCTGCTGCTGCTGCTGCTGCTTCTTGTAGAGTTGCTGCTGCTTCTTGGCCTGCTGCTGGGCGGGCTTAGAATGCTTGTGCTGCTGCTTGGTGCTGCTGCTGCTGCCTTGGGGTGCGCGGCAGTGGTCGTGCAGCGCATTAGCAGCAGCAGCAGCAGCTCTTTGCGAGGCCTTTGCTGCAGCAGCAGCAGCTGTTTCCCTTGCTGCTGCTGCTGCCTCTTCCTGCTGCAGCTGCTGCATGTTTAAAGCAGCAGACCGCTCCATCCAGCACTGATAGCTCGCCCAGAAGACTATCATCAGCAGCAGCACTGCAGCAGCAGCAGCAGCTAAGACATGCCACTGCAGCAGCCAGGCCAGCGCAGCGAGAGCAGCAGAAGCCCCTCCCGCTGCAGACAGGCTCTGTTGCTGCTGCTGCTGCTGCTGCTTTTGCTGCTGCTGCTGCTGCTCCTGAGCAGCTGCTGCTCCAGCCTCTGTCTGCTGCAGATCTCCCGAGCCGCGCGAGCCGCCCCACCTGTCGACCCTGACGACCTCTCCCTGCTGCTGCTGCTGCTGCTGCTGCTGCTGCTGCTGCTGCTGCATGGGAATAAGGGCGAGCAGCTCTCGCAGCCTCAGCAGCAAATGCTTCTTCCTGGCGAGCAGCGACTGCCCCGCGTAGCTGTCCAGCGCAATGCCGCCGCCGCCGCTGCTGCTGCTGCTGCTGCTGCTGCTGCTGCTGCTGCTGGGCTGCTGCTGGCGGGCGGCGTGCAGCAGCCAGTGGTGGTAGCAAAAGAGGTCCGCGCGGGCCTGCTGCAGCAGCAGCAGCTGCTTCAAACAAGAAGCACAAAGTGCTGCTGGTCTTCTTCTGTGAGAAGGGACTAAAAGATCTCTTTGGTGAAGAGACTGCGAAGTGAAGCCGCAGAGGCCCTCCACCGCGCCCACGGCGTCCCCGCTGCTGCTGCTGCTGCTGCTGCTGCTGCTGCTGCTGCTGCTGCTGCTGCTGCTGCTGCTGCTGCTGCTGATGATTGGACGCGGCTGGATCACCATTCGCGCCGCCCGCAGCTCCTCCGCAGACGCGGGGCGCCTGCTGCTGCTGCTGCTGCTGCTGCTGCTGCTGCTGTTCACGGGAGCCACCAGGTGCATGAGGTTGCAGCTGTTCACAGTCTCCAGAGTCACGGCGTCATCTGCAGCAGCAGCAGCAGCTTGAGCTGCTGCTGCTGCTGCTGCTGCTGCACCTCCCTCGCTGCCCCTCGCAGAACGCCCCGCGGCCCCAGCAGCAGCAGCAGCAGCAGCAGCAGCAGCAGCAGCAAGTGGCTGCTGCTGGCTGCGCTCCAGAGACTGGAAAACCCTGTAGGCCTCCACTCTTCGGAGACACTCCGCAATATTTTTTCTTCGAATTCTTTGTGTCTCTGTGGCGGCTCTTATCATGTGCGGAAAGTCGTGAGGCCCTGCTGCTGCTGCTGCTGCTGCTGCTGCTGCTGCTGCTGCTGCTGTGGGGCCCAACTCGCCGTCTGCAGCACAAGACCCGCTCGTGTCTTCAAATGCAGCGCAGCTCAGACACAAAGCCGGGCTCATGCGCTGCATGTAGCCCCGCTGCTGCTGCTGCTGCTGCTGCTGCTGCTGCAGCAGATCGTCCTCCAGCTCGCCTTCGCGCTCAGCGTCAGCGCTGCTGCTGCTGCTGCAGTGAGGCACAGAGCCCGCTGCTGCAGCAGCAGCAAGGTCAGAAGGCTGCTGCGTCAGCAGCTGCAGCAGCTGCTGCTGCACTGCGGAGTACACAGCTGACGTGTCCGACGAAGGCAGCGAGAGCTGCAGCAGCAACAGCAGCAGCAGGAAGCAAACAGTAAGCTGCTGCTGCTCCTCGCACAGCAGCAGCAACAGCAGCAGCCTTCAACAGTTAGCCCAGCTAGCAGCGGCAAGCAGGCGAGCAGCAGCAGCAACTGGGCAGGCAGCAGCAGCAGCAACAGCAGTAGCAAGGCCAGCAACAACACCAAGACCATCCACAGCAGCAGCAGCAGCAGCAGCAGCAGCAGCAGCAGCAGCAGCAGCAGCAGCAGCAGCAGCAGCACACGCACCCATTGCCGAACCAAATCGTCTATGGCTTTGAGTCCCCTAGCCAGCGAGCGAACTGAAAGGCCCCCTGTGTCTCCGCCGCAGCTGCTTCCTTGCTGCTGCTGCTGCTGCTGCTGCTGCTGCTGCTTCTGCTGCTGCTGCTGCAGGTGGTGGTGCTGGTGGCCCTGCGCCATGTCGGCGAGCAGCTGGTGCTGCGCCGCGGCCTGCCGCTGCTGCTGCTGCTGCTGCTGCGGGCTGGCAGCAGCAGCAGCAGCAACTTGGAAAATGTCTGTGGGGTCACTTTGGGGAAAAAGAGGCTCAAAGGCGCCGCCAAACAGCAAAAACAAATTCTTTAGCTGCTGCAGCACAGCAGCTTCCAGCTCCGTCGTCTCCAGCAGCAGCTGCTGCGCCTCTTCCGGCCACGCAGACGCGCTGCTGCTGCTGCTGCTGCTGCTGCTGCTGCTGCTGCTGCTGCTGCTGTTTGTGCTGCTGCTGCCGTTAACGTTCAGCGTGCCCTGCGCCTCGCCGCGAGCCCCAGCACCCACGGCAAAATCCGAAGTTGCCTCGGCCATGCTGTTGCTGCTGCTGCTGTTGCTGCTGCTGCTGTTGCTGCTGCTGCTGCTGCTGCTGTTGCTGCTGCTGCTTTGCTGCTTCCGGTAGGACGCCAAGAGGTCAGGAATTTGCGGCTCCTCAAGGAGCGCTGCTGCACGAGGCCCAAAGTTGAGCTCCAGAATAGATGTAATCAGGTCCTGCTGCTGCTGCTGCTGCTGCTGCTGCTGCTGCTGCTGCTTTCTCTCTTGCTGGCGCGAGGCCTCCTTGATTTGGTCTTCTATCCAGAGAGGGCAAGTGTGGCCCAGCGCCATGCGATTGATGAAGGCCATGAGCGGCTGCTGCTGCTGCTGCTGCTGCTGCTGCTGCTGCTGCTGGAGGGCGAGGTCGGGGGGGCCAACAGCAGCAGCAGCAGCAGCAGCAGCAAGCTGCTCCGCCACTGCAGCACGAAACAAAACCTCCTGCGGCACTGACAGCAGCCGCCGCCGCTGCAGCCCAGGGTCTAGGCCTTTGATGTCGCAAGCAGCAACAGAAAGCTGCGCATATTCTTGATAGGAGCGCAGCGCGGGTTCTTCCAGCAGCAGCTGCTGCTGCAGCAGCAGCTGCTGCTGCTGCAGCTGCTGCTGCTGCTGCTGCGGGGAGGGCCTCGCCAGCGCCGCCGCCGCCTCCTCCGCCAGCGGCGAGCCCGGCTCCTGGAAGGCGTACTGCAGCCTGCTGCTGCTGCTGCTGCTGCTGCTGCTGCTGCTGCTGCTGGGCAGCGGCAGCAGCCGCAGCGGCAGCGACAGCGGAGACAGACAAAAGAGAGACAGCTGCCACAGCAGCAAAAGGAGACAGGCAACAGCAGCAGACAGAAAGAGAGACACAGCAGCAAACCGGAGCAGCAGACACAAGTCCACGCTGTGGGCCACGCGGCGAGCAGCTGCAAAACAAAACAAATAAACAAATAAATAAATAATTAAATAAATAATAAATAAATAAATAAATAAATAAATAAATAAATAAATAAATAATAAATAAATAATAAATAAAAATAATCAATTCGGTTGCTAGCAGCTGAGCAGGAAGAGGCAGCAGAGAGCAAAATGCCAGAGCCCGCGCCCGCTGAGGGCCTAAACCCTAAACCCTAAACCCTAAACCCTAAACCCTAAACCCCAAACCCTGAATTTCCGAATGGAGCCAGCTGAGCCTCACCGAACTGGAAAGGGCGAAGAAGAGGCTTTGCTCTTCCTTCTCTTTCCTGCTGCTGCCGCTGCTGCCGCTGCTGCTGTTGCTGCTGCTGCTGCTGCCGACCCGCAGCAGCAGCAGCAGCAGCAGCAGCAGACGCCGCACGAGTCTTCGCTGTTTTCTTTTCCTCAAGAGACGCGCGAGAGGCCTCTGAGGGAAATCAAAAATAAATAAAATAAAAAAATAAATAAATAAAAAGAGGCAGCAAAAAAATAAAAAAATAATTAAATAAAAACACTTCTGCGCGCCAGCAGCAGATAAAAGGAAACAGAAGACGTAAGCGGCTTCGAGTCTGCTGCTGCTGCTGCTGCTGCTGCTGCTGCTGCTGTTGGGGCTGCTGCAGCTGCAGTGTCTCTTTACCTGGAAAGGATCGCTGCAGCAGCTGCTGCAGCAGCAGCTGCAGCAGCTGCTGCAGCTGCTGCGAAGCTGCTGCCAGCCAGTTCTTGAAATAAAAGAAAAAATGAGAAAGACAAAAAGAGAAGCAGCAGCAGCAGTGGCGCGCCAGCAGCCGCAAGACCTGTACATACACCCCAACTAATGCCGAAGTCTTTATTTGTTTTTCTTTTTAATTCCATTCGAAGCAGCAAACAGAGAAAAACCAATTAACGCACACAAAGATGCAGCAGCAGCAGCAGCAGCAGCCGCAGCAGCAGCAGTGCAGCAGCAGCAGCCGCAGCAGTGCAGCAGCAGCAGCCGCAGCAGCAGCAGTGCAGCAGCAGCAAAATAGAAGCAGCAGCAGCAGCGGCAGCCGCAGCAGTGCAGCAGCAGCAAAATACAAGCAGCAGCAGGAAAACACAAGAAGCAGCAGCAACAGCAGCAGCAGCAATTACTCGACTTCCCCACCTCAGGCGCTGCTGCTGCTGCTGCCAGCAGTTTGCTGCAGCTGGAGACCCAGGAAATGAAGAGCCCCAGCAAGAAGAGCCGCAGCAAGTCGCGGGCAGCGCCGCAGCTGCAGCAGACAGCAGCAGCAGGCAGCAGCAGCAGCAGATTCGGGACTCAAATGCAGCAGCACACTGCAGCAAACTCCACTTGGCAGCAGCAGCAGCAAACACAAAAGCAAACACTGCAGCACCAGATGAGAAACAATTTGCTGCTGCTAGTGCTGCTGCTGGACTTACAAGGAAAAGGGCGGCAGCAGCAGCGCCTTGAGAAAAGAAGGAAAGAACAAACAGCAGCCGCAGACGGAGCTGACCTTGACAGCAAACCAGCCCTCGCTGTCTCCGCTCTGCAGCAGCAGCAGCAGCAGCAGCAGCAGGTGCAGCAGCAGCAGGTGCAGCAGCAGCAGGTGCAGCAGCAGCAGGTGCAGCAGCAGCACGTGCGAAGCGACGCAGCAAAAGGGAAAAAAAACCAGCAGCAGCTTTGCTGCAGCAACCGCACCTGCTTTGCTGCTACTTCTGCTGCTGCTGCAGCAGCAAAGGCGACAGCGCGCAGCAGCCACGGGGGCACGTCCTGAGCGGCCAGCAGCAGGGGGCAAGCAGCAAGCCGCAGCAGCAAAAGCGGAGCTGCTGCAGCAGCTGCTGCCAGCAGCAGCAGCTTCAGCAGCAGCACCAAGTTCACGGAGCGCCGCGAGGTGTAGGCGCAGTACTGCAGCAGCTGAGGGGAAGCAGCAGCACAGAAACAGACCCGCAGCTCAGCAGCAGCAGCAGCACTGCAGCAGCAGCATCCTGCAGCAGCAGCAGCACTGCAGAAGCAGCAGCATCCCTGCAGCAGCAGCATCCCTGCAACTGCAGCGCTGCAACTGCAGCAGCGCTGAATCATCAGCCCTGCATCAGCAGCCCCGCATCAGCAGCGCAGCAGCAGCAGCAGCAGCAGCGCAGCAGCAGCAGCAGCAGCACCCGTTTGGCTGCAGCGTCAGCAGCAAGCACTGCAGCAGTGAAGCTGCGCTCGCGCCTGTGAGTCCTCAAAGCCACTTCTGCTGGAGTGCAGCCGCAGCCATTCCGAGACAGCATTAAGGGGCCCCACACTTCGCCCCCCAGTTCGTGCCGCAGCAGCAGCAGCAGCGGCTCGCTGCCGCTGAAGGCAGCAAAGTGGTACAAGTTGCTGCCCTCCCCCAGGTCGTCCTGCAGCAGCAGCAGCAGCAGCAGCAGCGGCAGCAGCGGCGGCGGCGGCTCGCTCGCGGGGCCTGGAGATCTCGCAGCAGCAGCGCGCCAGCAGCAGCAGCAGCAGCAGCAGCTGCTGCAGCAGCAGCAGCAGCAGCAGCAGCAGCAGCAGCACACAGAGACACGCACGCCGCCGTAGGCCGCTGCCAGCTACGGAGACTCCCCACAAAAGAGGAGACAGACACTAACGGGGACTCTCAGTGAGACGCAGCAGCAAACCAGCAGCAGCAAATGCAACAGCAGCAGGAAGCAGCAGCAGCAGCAGCAGCAGCAGCAAAGCAGAAGCAAGGAGAACCAAACAGCGCCAGGCAGCAGAGCAGCAGCCGCCGCCGCGGCGGAAGCGGCGAAACAGCAGCAGCTGCTGCTGCAACAGGACCAGCAGCAGCAGCAGCTGCTGCTGCTGCTGCAACAGGACCAGCAGCAGCAGCAGCAGCAGCAGCAGCAGCAGCAGCGCTTACTAAGTGTCTCCGCCGAACTTGAGGGCCCAGGGCTTGAAGCGCCTTGCTGCTTCCGCCATGAACTGCTGCTGCTCCTTCCGCAGCAGCAGCTGCTGCTGCCCGCTGAGCTGCAGCAGCGCCTCAGCTCGCCGCAAAGACCCCAAAAGAGCAGCAGCAAACGCATGCAAGGACTGCAGCAAAGTGCTGGCCCGCGGCTGCAGCAGCGGCAGCAGCAGCGGGGGCCCCGCAGGGGCCCCCTCCTCTTCCTCTGCTGCTGCTGCTGCTGCAGCGGCGCCAGCTGCTGCTGCTGTGTCTGCTGCTGCTGCTGCTGCTGCTGCTGGGCATGCTCCTGAGGGGCCCTCGCCAACCACTGGCCGCTCTCCTGCAGCAGTCAAAGCAGGCTTGCTGCTGCTGCTGCTGCTGCTGCTGCTGCTGCTGCTGCTGCTGCTGCTGCTGAGAGCGTCGCGCTGCGTCTTACAAAGCACTTGACAAACTACAGACTGATAGGAAGGGAAGAAACCATCGTCCAAATCCAGCAGCAGTTGCTGCTGCTGCTGCTGCTGCTGCTGCTGCCGTTGCTGCTGCTGAGACACACGTGGAGTGTTCGCTTCGCTGCTGCTGCTGCTGCTGCTGCTGCTGGCACAAGGTGCGTTCGCAATTGCATGGAAGTCGTGCTGCTGCTGCAGCTGCTCCAGCGGCAACGGCTCCAGCAGCAACTGCGGCTGCGGCTGCTGCTGCTGCTGCTGCTGCTGCTGCAGCAGGGCGCAGCGGGCCCTGTACAAAACCCCCATGAGGAGACAAACATCCAAAGCAGACGGAGACACTTCCTGTGTCTGTCCCTCTGCTGCTGCTGCTGCTGTTGCTGCTGCTGTTGCTGCTGTGTTGTGTTCGCTGTCGCCGTAGTTGCTGCTGCAGCGGCTGGACGCTTTGCTGCCGCTGCCGCTGCTGCTGCTGCCAGCTGCTGCTGCAGCGCCTGCTGCAGCGCCTGCTGCAGCAGGGACCCCAAAATACGACTCCAGCTTCTCAAAGACAAACAAGGCCATCCAGTCCGTGCTGCTGCTGCTGCTGCTGCTGCTGCTGCTGGTTTGCTGCAGCCAGTCCGCTGGCGAGCTGCTGCTGTCCCGGGAAGCCCCGCCCACGAGCAGCAGCAGCAGCCGCAAATAAGCAGCATCAATTTCAGCAGCAGAAGCAGCAGCAGCAGCGCAGCGCGAGCTGAAGCCCAAGATGCAGTGGGGCTGGTGCAGCTGCAGCGGCAGCAGCGCCTGCCTCAGCTGTACAGACACCAGAGCGCCTGCTGCTGCGGGGTTTGCTGCTGCTGCTGCTGCTGCTGCTGCTGCAGCAGCCGAGCCGCCGCGCGACCCGTAGCCGCAGTTCCCGCGTTTGCTGCTGCTGCTGTACGCCCAGGGCTCTCTCCTGCTGCCGCCGCCGCCGCCGCCGCTGCTGCCGCTGCTGCTGCTGCTGCTGCTGCTTCTGCTGCTGCTGCTGCTGCTGCTGCTGCTGCTGCTGCTGCTGCTGCGCATGCAAGTGCACCGCTCGTAAGCCCCCAAGTAAAAGAAAGCATAACCTTCCGAAGGCCCGAAGCCCACGAGGGCCTCCGCGGGGGGCGGCAGCAAATCGAGGGCCAAGTTGGCGCTGCAGAGGCAGCAGCAGCAGCCGAGCGGTTTGCTGCTGCTGCTGCTGCTGCTGCTGCTGTGGACGCAGGCGTGCGCTGCTGCTGCTGCTGACGCCACGCTCTTCAGCGCCGCAGAGCCCCAGCGACGCCCAGCAGCAGAATAGGCTGTCGTGCTGCTGCTTCTGCTTCTCCTGGGGGTCGCTGCTGCTGCGCCGCACCGCTGCTGCTGCTGCTGCTGCTGCTGCTGCTGCTGCTGCTGGGCGCCAACTGCTGCGCGGCACTGGGCCCGCCAGCTTGCTGCTGCTGCACTCAGGAGACGATATTCAAAGAAGGAGACACTGAGGGCCCTCAGCGAGAGCCACCGCAGCAGCAGCAGCTCCCCGGCCTGCAGCCCTTCGCTGCTGCGCAGCGGCAGCGAGCAGCAGCTGCTGCTGGGCTCTGCTGCTGCTGCTGCTGCTGCTGCTGCTGCTGCTGGGGCTCCACAGCCCCCCAGCCGGCTCCAGCCCAAAGACCCACAAACTGCAGCACTGCATGCGCATGCAGTAAAGGCCTCTGAGTCAACAGACAGCAGCGCAGCCAAAGCCACAGCAGGAGGGAAGCAGCAGCAGCTGCGCGGCGCTGCTGCTGCTGCTGCTGCTGCTGCAGCAGCAGGCACACTCAGGGCCTCCTCACATAATTCGCTGCTGCCGCTGCTGCTGCTGCTGCTGGCAGCTGCAGGGCACCCAGCACAAGCAAAACAACGCAAACAGAACCAGGAGGGGACGAAGCTGCTGCTGTTGCTGCTGCTGCTGCTGCTGCTGCTGCTGTTGCAGCTTTTGCAGGGGAAGCTGCAGCAGCGCAGCAACGACTCCACAAGGCGGCTCAGCAAACTCAAACAATCTTTCGAAGCAGCAGCAGAGTTGCTGCTGCTGCTTGGAAGCGCAGAGCTGCTGCTGCTGTGGTGCAGCAGCAGCGCAGCCAGCGTCGCTTTGGGTGCTGCTGCAGGCGCGTGCCCCGCACCTGCTGCTGCTGCTGCTGCTGCTGCTGCTTCTGCTGCACCCCCAGCAGCACAGAGGGCCCCCCGCAGCAGCAAATCACACCGCAGGCGATAGTCCTCTCTGCGGGGGCACAGCTTTAGGGTAAGGCACAAGCAGCAAGTTGCTGCTGCTGCCCGCAGCAGCAGCAGCAGCGACAGCAGCACGTGCAGCAGCAGCAGCGGGAGGCAAACCACGCGCGCAGCAACAGCTGCAGCCTGCAGCAAGGCACACTTCAGGCCAGCCCGACTCCCTGCTGCTGCAGTCGCTGCTGCTGCTGCTGCTGCTGCTGCTGCTGCTGCAGGTGGGCAGACACCCCAAATGCGCGGCCCCTGTCGGTGGCTGTGGGGGGACCCCCGGTGGGAAGCACGCCTCATTTTGCTGCTGCTGCTGCTGCTGCTGCTGCTGCTGCTGCGCTTGGTGGTTGCTGCCAGCAACCAGTCTCGCTTGCAAACTTTGGGTAGCAGCTAAAGCTTCAAACGAAGTTGCGCACGTACTGCTGCTGCTGCAGCTGCTGCTGCTGCTGCTGCTGCTGCAGTCGCTGCTGTTGCGCCTCTCAACAAACTGAGAAGGTGATGCAGCAGTCGCTGCAGCAGCTGCCGCCTTGCATTGACGGCGTTCGAGCTGCAGCTGTGCCGTTTTTGCTGCTGCTGCTGCTGCTGATTCTGCTGCTGCAGTTGCTGCTGCTGCTGCTGCTGCTGCTGCTGCTGCGGGGCAATCTTGGGTGCGGCGCCGCCGTGGGGAAGCTCGAAAGCCGCTCCCCTCGCAAGATTCGCTGCCTGTGTAGTGCAGCAGCAGCAGCCGCAGCAGCAGCAGCACAAGCAGCAGCAAACGTCAGCAGCAGCACGCCGCCAGCAGCAGCAGCAGCAGGAGGCCCTCGCCTGCACCCTGGAACTTGTCTGCTGCAGCCAAAATAGATTTTCGGAGAAGGCAAAAAAGGAGAAAGACGGTGTTCGGGCTAACCCACCGTCAAGCACAAGCCCTGCTGCTGCTGCTGCTGCTGCTGCTGCTGCTGCTGCTGCTGCTGCTTGGGGGGTCGCTGGTGCTGCTTGATTTGTGTAGGCCGGCAGCAGCTGCTGCTCTTCTCTCTAGCCCCTTCTCTCCAGCAAAAGGAAAGGCCCTTATAGCGGTGACTGACGCCCCACAGCGCTGGGGCCGCTGCAGCGCCAGCTGCTGCTGCTGCTGCTGCTGCTGCTGCTGCTGCTGCAGTGGCCGGCAGGAGAGCTGAAGCCGGCGCCCTTTCTCTATTTGGAGTTTTGCTGCTGCTGTTTCATTGCTGCAGTTTGCAAAAGAGACACAAAAGTAAGTTCTGTGCTCGCCTTTAGCAGCGAGGAGCCCCAGACATTTACACAGAGGCAGCAGCAGCAGCAGCAGCAGCAGCAGCGCAGCACGAGGGCTTCAGCCAGCCCCAGCAGCAGCAGCAGCAGCAGACGAGGCCATCGCCGCTAATTTGCTGCTGCAGTGCTGCTTCCGAGGCCCTGGAGGCCCGAAGCTGCGTGTGTACGGCCTGGCCCGGCTTGCCTACCCAAACCCCACTGCTGTTGCTGCTGCTGCTGCTGCTGCTGCTGCTGCTGCTGCTGCTGCTAAAATGCTTCCACATGCTGCACTTGGCCCCCACTTCTTCTCTTAACTTTATTTCTTATTTGCCTTCAGAAGGCCCGCAGCCGACGCCAGTCAGCAGCGGGCCCCACAGGCAGCAGCAGCACGGGCCGGGGTGCTGCTGCTGGGCAGCAGCAGCAGCAGCAGCAGCTAGCTAGCTCCAGCTAGCTGCGGCTAGCCAGCCGTGGCTAGCTAGCTAGCTGCGGGCGACCGCAGGCAGCGGCGCCTGGGCGCAGTTGGCCGTAGCTAGCCGCAGCTAGCCACAGCTAGCCACAGCTAGCCACGGCTAGCTGCGGGTGTGTATAGCTGGGTGCTAGGCGCAGCTAGCTGCAGCTAGCTGTGGGTGTTCGTAGCTAGCTGCGCCTAGGCGCAGCTAGCCACAGCTAGCTAGCCACAGCTAGCCACAGCTAGCCACAGCTAGCTACGGCAGTTAGAGGCAGTAGTTGTCTGCAGCTCGCAAGCTGTTGCCCCAGCTAGCCTCAGCTAGCCACAGCTAGCCACAGCCAGCCACAGCTAGCCACAGCTAGCCACAGCTAGCCACAGCTAGCTGCAAGTGACTCTAGCTAGCTGAAACTGCAGGTGGCTAGCTCGGTAGGGGGCAGCGGCAGAGAAGAGCCTGCTGCTGCTGGCTGCAGCGCGAAAAGGATCTCTTGCGCAGCCACAGAAGGGCTGTGAGCCCTGCTGCTGCTGCTGCTGCTGCTGCTGCTGCTGCTGCTGCTGCTGCTGGTCTGCGCTGTGCGTGGCTGCAGCAGTCGCTGGCTGCTTCCCGTGTTTCTTTTTTTTCGGAGTTTGGATATTTAATTAATTTATTTTATTTATTTATTTATTTATTTAATTATAAAAAACAAAAGTAATTTATTAAACAAAAAAAACTAAGCTGCAAGCTCAGCTGTCTTGTCCTCCAGACACCCCACAGTTTCTCCGCGGCGTTCAGGTGTACGTACACCTGGTTCTGCTGCTGCTGTCGCCTTTGCTGCAGCGAAGGCAGCAGCAGCAGCAGCAGACACGCTGCTTCTAATTTCCTTAGCCAGTTCTGCTGCTGCTGCCCACCCCACAGCAGCAGCAGCAGCCTCGTCTAGCCCCAACTCGTTGCGCAGCAAACTGTCCACCTCCCTGCAGCAGCAGCAGCAGCAGCAGCAGCAGCAGAAACAGCAGCAAATGTCGCAGTGGTAGAACAAGGCCCGGAAAGGCATGCGGCTGATGCCCCAAACCCTAAACCCTAAACCCTAAACCCTACGCGGTCTTGCACTCTATCCCATGCCCCAAACCCTAAACCCTAAACCCTAAACCCTAAACCCTACGTGATCTTGGACTCTATTCCCTCGAGTACGGGTTTGAGAAGGAAGTCGACATTGAGCAGCGCCTCCGTCTCTAGACTTATTTCGCTGCTGCTGCTGCTGCTGCTGCTGCTGCTGCTGCTGCTGCTGCTGCTGCCCGTGAGCAGCTGCAGGGGCCCCTCTTGGCTGAAGTACTCGGGGGTTAGTGCTGGCAGCAGCAAAGACACCAGCGGCGGCAGCAGCTGCTGCCAGCCAGATCTAAACTCCAAAAGGTAAGATAGCAGGCGCTCTGCAGCAAACACCAAACCCTAAACCCTAAACCCTAAACCCTAAACCCTGAACCCTAAACCCTAGGCACGGGACAACAAGCTGTTTGCAATTTACGCGGGGGGCAGAACTCGAGGCAGCCGGAGCACAACAGCAGTAGCAGCAGCTGCTGCTGCAGCAACAGAAGCAGCAGCAGCAGCAGCAGCAGCAGCAGCAGCGAACCTGTCTCTAGCTTTTGAGGGCCTGAGGCCCCAGCCAAGTGAGCAGCAGCAAGCAGCGCCTCCGCTGGCAGACAAACTAAAAGACAGAAGCAAAATAAAAATAAAAATAAAAATAAAAATAAAAATAATAATAATAAAAAAATAAAGAATACAAGCTGCAGCAAACTGAAAATAGCAGCAGTGGAGAGACGGCCTGGCCTAGGGTTTAGGGTTTAGGGTTTAGGGTTTAGGGTTTGGAGTTGAAGAGGACGAACGAAGCAGCGGTGCAGAAAGGGTAGAGGGAGGGCAGCACAAATAAAGCAGCAAAGCAGCAGCAGCAGCAGCAGCAGCAGCAGCAGCAGCGACAGCAGCGGCAGCAACAGCAGCAGCAGACAGAAGCAAACAGCAGCAAAGGCAGCGGAAAACTCTGATGCAGCAGCAGCAAGAAATATGAAGAGACACTCAGGAGACACAAGTGCAGCAGCAAAGACACAGACGCAAAAGCAGCAGCAACAGCAGCAGCAGCAGCAGCAGCAGCTGGGCTCACCTGCTGCAACAACAGCAGCAACAAACTGGGAGCAGGCAGCAGCAAGCCGCTCGCGCACTGCTGCTGCAGCATTAAATGTTGTCTCAGAGACTCTGGGCAAAAAGAAGAAGAAGAAGTCCCCTGCTGCTGCTGCTGCTGCTGCTGTTGTTGCTGCTGCTGCAGCAGCAGAGGAAGGCTCCGCTGCCCCTGCTGCTGCTCTTCCCCCAAGCCTCAGCAGCCTGAAGAACGAGCCTGCCACCTGCAGCAGCAGCAGCAGCAGCACGAAGTGCAGCAGCTGCAGCAGCAGCGAGAGCAGCTTGAGCTGCAGCAACTGCAGCAGCTGCAGCACATGCAGCAGCTGCAGCGACGAAAAGAGCCGCAGCAGCTGCAGCAGCTGCAGCAGCTGCAGCAGCTGCAGCAGCAGCATAACCAGCACGTGCTGCAACGTCTGCAGCAGCCGCAAGAGATACAGCACGAGCAGCAGCAGCAGCAGCAGCAGCAGCACGAGCAGCAGCAGCAGCAGCAGCAACTCACGCCTGGCAAAGACAGCTGTCTCTCTTTTCTTACGAATCTGGACTCGTAGGAGCTCAAGACGTCGCTGCAGCAGCAGCAGCAGCAGCAGCAGCAGCAGCAGCAGCCAGCGGGTGATAGCAGCAGCCTAGCAGCAACTGCAGCAAGCCCTAAACCCTAAACCCGAAACTCTAAAACAGATGCACACGCCAACAGCAAAATAGAATGAACCTTAAACCCTCAGCACAAACAAGTTGACCCCAAACCCTAAACCCTTAACCCTAAACCCTAAACCCTAAACCCTAAACCCTAAACCCTAAGCCCGAGATACCAGCCAAGACAAACTTACTAAAGAAATGTCAGGTTCTTAATAAGAAACAAACAAACCATCAGGGTCACCTGAGACAGCAGCCGCACCCTACATCCTAAACCCTAAACCCTAAACCCTAAACCCTAAACCCTAAACCCTAGACCCTAGCCCATAAACCCTTGATCCTTGACCCTAAGGACTTCACCGTAGGCGCTGCGGGCGCTCTCTTGAACCCTAAACCCTGAATTGTCTCAAAGGTCTAGGGTTTAGGGTTTAGGGGCTGTACCTCAACATTGTTGTTTGGAGCAGCAGCAGCAGCAGCAGCTGCTGCTGCTGCTGGTACTGCTGCTGCTGCCGCGTCGCTGCTGCTCTTCACGGAAAAGAGAGAAAGCTTAGCAGCAGCAATAGCTGCTGCTGCAGTTTCTAGAGAGGCAAGGCAAGCAGCAAGCACATCGCTGCATGCAGCATCGAACGGATCTGCTGCTGCTGCTGCTGCTGCTGCTGCTGCTGCTGGTGATGCTGCTGCGCTCTCCCCACTCCTGTTTCGCGTGCTGCGCTGCTGCAGCAGCAGCACCAAGTGGAGGGCCCGCAGCACTGGCGGGTAGGTCTGCTGCAGCAGCGCGTCCCTAAGCATTTCACTCACATAACCGCTGCTGCTGCTGCTGCTGTTGCTGCTGCTGCTAGTGCTTAGGGTTTAGGGTTTAGGGTTTAGGGTTTAGGCCTCACCTGTTCAGCTGCTCAGGACTTGGTCTGGAATTTTTAATTTCATCAACTGCAACTTCCAAGCGGAAGAAGAGTCGTTCTTGAATATCCTGAGGCAGCAAAAAAAACCAGTCACCACTAGCATTGGCAGCAGCAGCAACTGCAACGCACCGTTACCAGCTGGTAGAGCTTCTGCAGCAGCGCAGCTGAGTCCTCTTGGCTGCTGTGCACGGCCACCATCTCCAGCAGAAGTGTTTCCCTAATGTCACTGCAACAGCAGCAGCAGCAGCAGCAGCAGCAGCAGGCTAGACTCTACCGTTTGCGACTATAGCCTGCAGCAGCTGCTGCTGTCAGCGGCAGCAGCAGCAGCAGCAGCGCCAGACACAGGACTAGCAGCAGCAACAGGAGCAGCAGCAGCACCGCCAGATGCAGGACTAGAAGCAGCAGCAGCAGCGGCAGCAGCAGCAGCAGCAGCAGCAGCAGCAGCACCCACGAGAGGTCCTCCACACTGTTGCAGGCCAAGACTGGGGGGCAAAGGGCGTCATAAGTTGCTGTTGCGATGCCCTCGAGGATTTGCTGCAGCTCCTTCTGAGGTGTACGTACACCGCAGCACCTGCGCGCGGCCTCGAGTTTGAGCCGCTGCTGCTGCTGCTGCTGCTGCTGCTGCTGCTGCTGCTGCAGCTAGACTCTGCAGCAGCGAGTGCTGCAGAGCAGCAACTAGTTAATTCGGGAATTAATCAATAAGTGAACTAATTTATTATTATTTATTTATTATTATTTCATTTGTTTTATTATTAAGGACTCTTTTGCTTCTGCCACTCCCCTTCGAGCCCGCAGCAGCAAAACGGCAAAAAGGCTGCTGCGCTGCTGCTGCAGCGCAGCAGCAAGAGCAGCAAAGCGAATACTTGTTGGAAACTGCTGGAATAAAGCGCAGTTTTGTTGAATTAATTAAAATAAATAAATAAATTAATTAATTAATTCAAATTAATTAATTAATTGACTCACAGAAGGCCCCGAAGTTTGAGAAAATCCCGCAAAAAGACGAACTTCTAATGCGCACTCCGACAAGGCGCTGGCAGCAACAGCCCGCGCTGCAGCAGGCAGCGTGTCGCTGCTCAGCAGCAGCCGCTGAAGCACACAAACCCTAAACCCTAAACCCTAAACCCTAAACCCTAAACCCTAAACCCTAGGCCCCAGGGGCTCCAACTAGGGCTCGAGCGGAGATCCGAGCTCTGCAAAGCCCAGCCCAGTCCAAGCACCAAACCTAAACCCTAAACCCCAAACCCTAGAGCCCAAATCCTAGGCTCCAAACCCTAAACCCTAAACCCTAAACCCTAAACCCTAAACCCTAAACCCTAAACCCTAAACCCTAAACCACAAAACCCTAAACCCTAAACCCTAAACCCTAAACCCTAAACCCTAAACCCTAAACCCTAAACCCTAAACCGCAAACCCTAAACCCTAAACCCTAAACCCTAAACCCTAAACCCTAAACCCTAAACCCTAAGCTGACCACTGCCCTAAACCCTAAACCCTAAACCCTAAACCCTAAACCCTAAACCCTAAACCCTAAACCCTAAACCCTAAAACAAAACCCTAAACCCTAAACCCTAAACCCTAAACCCTAAACCCTAAACCCTAAACCCTAAACCCTAAACCGCAAACCCTAAACCCTAAACCCTAAACCCTAAACCCTAAACCCTAAACCCTAAACCCTAAGCTGACCACTGCCAATGTCTCGGGGCCAAAGTGACCCCTCAGCCACACGCGGCTCGGGGTGTATCTACACCCCGCAGTTCTTATTGGACAGCAGCATCTGTGCTGCAGCAAGTCCTGGCTGCGCACGTTCTTAGCTGTCCCTTGGCTAGCTAGCTAGCTGGACACGCGGTGAGGTCGCTCGAAGGCTAACTAACTAGGTAGCTAGCTGGCTAGCTAGCTGGTCAGGAAGTGAGGTGGCTCGAGAGCTAGCTAACTAACTAACCAGCTAGCTAGCCAAATGACTGGCTAGCTAGCTAGCTAGCCGGCCAGCTAGCTAGCTGGCCAGGCAGCGAGGTGGCTAAGAGTCTGAATGGCTAGCTAGGCACATAGCAAACCTGCCGGCAGCTAGCTAGCTAGCTGGCTAGCTAGCCAGCCAGCTAGCTAGCTAGCTAGCTAGCTAGCTAGCTAGCTAGCTTTCTCATTCATCTTTTGTCTCCTTGATTTCTTTTTTATTTGTCTCCAAAGCTCACCTGCAAATGCCTCTTGAAGGGGGGAAGCACCAGCCGCAGCCGCATGGCTTGGTACTGCTCCTTCAGCTGCTGCAGCGTGCTGCACTCGCAAACCCTAAACCCTAAACCCTAAACCCTAAACCCTAAACCCTAAACCCTAAACCCTCATCTCTGGGACTCAGGCAAAGGAGGCATCTCTGATACTGCGGCAGCTTTCTAAACGGAACGGGAGGCCCCACACTTCCTGAAGCCTAGGTAGCTAGCTAGCTAGCCAATTACCTAGCTAGGTAGCTAGCTAGCTGGCTAGCTAGCTAGCTAGCTAGCTAGATAGCTGGCTAGCTGCCTGTGGCCTATTGGCTAGCTTTCCGGCTGCACAGCAGAAACCGAGTAACGCGCCTGCACGCCTAATTTGCTGCCCAGCTAGCTAGCTAGCTAGCCACCCAGCAAACTACATGGCTAGCTAGCCAGCTAGCCAGCTAGCTAGCTAGCTAGCTAGCTAACTAGCTAGCTGTGGACTTGCCGCATGTAGGCGTCGCTGAGTCCCCTGTTTTGCTTCTCCGTGAGAATTTGAATGACAGCTTTTGTGGGGGCCATGTAGACCTCGAACTGGACATGCAGGACGGAGAGGTCCAGCGTGTCTTCATCTTGCTGCTGCTGCTGCTGCTGCTGCTGCTGCTGCTGCTGCTGCTTCTCCTTCAGACGGGCCTGCAGCAAGTCCTCCGTGTGCCGCATGTGCTGCAGTGCAGCAGACAGCAAGATGGACAGACACCGCGTCCGCAGCGCCTCGTAGGCGCACAAATAGGCCTCCGCCTGCAGCAGCAGCAGCAGCAGCAGCAGCAGCAGCAGCAGCAGCAGTGGGGGCGAGAGCGGGAGTTGCCGAAGCAGCCGCAGCAGCAGCAGCAGCCGCGACCCTGCGCGAGACCGCCCTTGCAGCAGCAGCCTGCGCAAGGGGCAGCAGCAACTTCTACGCCGCCGCCACCGCAGCAGCAGCAGCAGCGCAGCAGCAGCAGCAGCAGCGCAGCAGCAGCACCGCAGCAGCAGCAGCACCGCACTGCCGCAACAGCAGCGCAGCAGCAGCAGCAGCAGCGCACTACCGCGGCAGCAGCGCAGCAGCAGCAGCGCACTACCGCAGCAGCAGCAGCGCACTACCGCAGCAGCAGCGCAGCAGCAGCAGCAGCAGCAGCAGCAGCAGCAGCAGCAGCAGCAGCAGTACGTCTCTGTAGTCGAGGTGAGCGGCGAAGAAGCAAATTGCTTCCTCAGTTTTCTCGAGGGCTTTTTGCACTGCAGCAACTTCGAGGGCTTTTTGCTGCTGCAAACCCCCGCGGGCAATCACTGGGGGTTTGCTGTGCTGCTGCAGCAAACCCTCGAGCTGCGTGTAGAACTTCAGCCGCTGCTCCACCAGCTTGCACACCGTCTGCGCAAACCCTAAACCCTAAACCCTAAACCCTAAACCCTAAACCCTAAACCCTGCGCGCTGCTCCGCGAGGCGCGCGAGGCCCAGCGCCCAAGGCGAGGAGCCGCAGCCGCGGCAAAGCAAAAGGACCCGCGGGGACCCTAGGGTTTAGGGTTTAGGGTTTAGGGTTTAGGGTTTAGGGTTTAGGGTTTACCTCGGCCTGCGTCTGGCGCTGCAGCAAGTACTTGAGAGCTCCTTTTATCCCCGCACAAGACAGCAGCAATTTGTCCCGCGACTGCTGCAGCTGCTGCTGCTGCAGCGCGAGGCCCCGCAAGAAGCGCAGCGAGCAGCAAAGAGGGTTTAGCACGCTCTCCAGCCTGCACGCGCAAACCCTAAACCCTAAACCCTAAACCCTAAACCCTAAACCCTAGGTGGTCAGCTTTGTGGAGAGGCCTCCACAGCAAATACGCCTGGTAAACCCTAGTGGGAATCTCAGAGGTAGGGTTTACTGTTGGACTGCGGAGTCTCCTTTCAGGTCTAGGGTTTAGGGTTTAGGGTTCAGGGTTTAGGGTTTAGGGTTTAGGGTTTCGTGAGTTACTCCCTCAGAGGCTTGTGGAGATGCTCCTGCTGCTGCGCATTTCTTTCTTGGAAAAAAAGAAATGCCAAAGAGTAATAGTCGCTCTGCGAGGACAGCAGCAAATGAGGTGTACGTACACCTCGAGGTGCAGATACACCTGAAGGCCCCACACGCCCCGAGGTGTCTGTACACCTGAACAGACACCAGAGCAACTTTCCCCTGCTTCGAGACTCACTTGCTGCTGGAGGTCTTCTGCTGCTTCCGCAGCAGCAGTTTCGTCGTGCTGCTGTGGCTGCTGCTGCTGCTGCTGCTCTTGCTGCTGCTGCTGCTGCTGCTGCTGCTGCTGCTGCTGCTGCTTCAGGGGTTTCGTAAGCGGCAGGTAGCCCTGCAGGCCTCCTGCGCCCCCCCAGAGCTCCTCGAGGAGTTCATCTGGGCCAGTGGAGTGCTGCTGCGGTTGCTGCTGCTGCTGCTGCTGCTGCTGCTGCAGTTGCTGCTGCTGCTGTTGCTGTTGCTGGCGCATGTTGCGGTGCCGCAGCGCGGCGCAGGGCCGTAGTTGCTGTTCCTCCAGCAGCTAAAAGGGAAGCAGCAGCTGCTGCAGCAGCAGCCTTAAGGACTTATATTTACTTATTTTACCTAAATTGGCAGCTAAGAGGGTTTTAATGGAGTTTGGGAATTAAAAATGACAAGAAAGAGCGCGGCGAGGCGGCCCCGTCTGCTCCGAGGTGTACATACACCTCACTCCGCAGCATTTGCTGCTGCGGCCGTCTGGCGCTCCCCGCTGCTCCTCTGAGTCCTCAGCAGCAGCAGAATTGTCTTTAAATGAATTTATTTTCGAAATAAATGACAAAAGTCTAATTTAGATTCCAGAAAAGAGAATTTGAAAGCAGCAGCTTGCTGCGCTGGGCGCCGCCGACGCCGTGGCTTCTGCAGGCAGCATGCAGCAGCAGCCGCGGCCATTTGTTGCTCTTTTCTTACTCTTTTTTTATTTTTATTTGTTGTATTTGTTTATTATCAATTCCTTTTTAGAATTAAATCTGTTTTCCCGCGCTGTTTCGACCATTCGGCCCGTGGGGGGCCCCCAAAGTTAAGTGGCGCCCGCGGGTTGCCTTCGGCTGCCGCTGCAGCGGGGTGTATAGACACCCCATCAAAGTGATGCATCAGTTTTTAAACCAACACATTTCTTTTCCATTTGCCGAAGTCTTTCTGCAGCCGCGGATATTCCTTTTTAGTCTGTGACTGGCTCGCCAGCTGCTGCCGCTGCTGCTGCTGCTGCTGCTGCAGCTGCTGCTGCTGCTGCTGCTTGAGCAGCCCCGGCGTCGTTCAGCCGCCCCTCAGGTGTACAGACACCCCATGGCCTCCCTGCGGAGCCCTAAAGATGCTCCTGAGCGACGCTTCGCCTTCCCCAGTCCCCCTTCTGTCTTCCGCTGACTGGGGGGCCCCGGGGCCCCCGGCCGGCCTGCGGGGGCGGGGACGGGAGCCCCTGGTGGCGCTGCAGCGGCTGGCGCGGCTGCTGCTGCTGCGCGCCGCGGCTGCTGATTGCTGCAGCAGCAACTCTGACAGCAATGCTGACGGGCAGCATTTACTTTGGCTGGCCAGCCCTCGCTGCAATGATGCTGCAGTCGGGGAGCTTCTCGAGCCTCTGCGGGGCCCCCCGGGGGCCCCCG